>NC_069501.1:222859127-223026627 GCF_027579735.1 Bombina bombina
CTCAGTCTGGCAGGGAAATGAGCGCGCTAAATTGAAGGTACTAAGTTTTGTGGTGCTGGAGCCTGGGACCTAAAAGAGGCATTGGGTTAGTTAGCTAGACTCTCATGTTGTTTACAGCTTTGCATCCTGTGACAGGATTCCTGTCAGAACTGCATTACACACTTTGCCGGCAATAGCAGTGGAGAGTCACTGGTGTCTGTACTATGTCAGGGTTAGGATTCAGCCGGACACGGTGTTGTACAGATAAGAGGTTCAGAGTTCATTATAAATCACTAACTGTTTATATTATGTCTCTAACTGCAAACGTGGCTGTTATCTTGTCTGGGGAAGATAATTGGCTGTTTGTTTGTTTTTTCATGCAGAAGGCTGGCTGCCGTCAACTGCTCTCATTATTTAGTAAAACCTGCAGTGTGTTATTTTCTGTAGCTTAATTCCCACAGTTAGCAGTGCTGATAATGTTAAGTCCTCTGACAGCTGAGGGGTTAAACTGCAGCCATTGTAGCATCTCTCATTTATAAGTTATGAAAGAGATGCTACAATGGCTGCAGTTTAACCCCTCAGCACCCAGAGGACTTAACATATCAGCACTGCTAACTGTGGGAAGCTACAGAAAATAACACACTGCAGGTTTTACTAAATAATGAGACTAGTTAACCTGTCACAGGGCAGCAGTTTACTTGTCACTATAATTGTCTCTAGTGCATTCAAAGTTTGCTGAAAAGTTTGGCTGATTTTCTAATTTATACTGTGTTGTGTTACCTCCCTTCACCCTGTATTTCTAAGATTTTATTTTATTTTTTTTGTTAAAGATGTGATCTTTTTTCTTCCCATGTTCCTGGTAATAAGGTTAACATCCCACTCATATAGTTAGTCCTTTTGGATATGTATTCACAGTATGTGTGTGTTTTTGTATATATTTTGTAATGATTCCCTTAAATTGTTTAGGTTGTTAATAATAAGGGTGAAATCTATTTAGACAGGAGCTCTTTCATTGTAACAATTCTCAGGTCTTGAAGGGACACTAAACCTAAACATTTTCTTTCATGATTCAGATAGAGAATACAATTTCAAATAACACCAATTGACTTCTATTATCTAATTTGCTTTATTCTTTAGTTATCCTTTGTTGGAGAAATAGCAATGCACATGTGTGAGCCAATCACGCGAGGCATCTATGTGCATATACCAATCGGCAGCTACTGAGCATATTTAGAAGTAAATTAGAAAGTTGTTTAAAATTGCATGCTCTTTCTAAATCATGAAAGAAAAAAATTGGGTTTCATGTAATTTTAAGTAAGATGCTTAAATTGCACTTGTTTTCATGCTCACTATCTCCCAATGGGCTGTTTGATAAAATTTAGTTTTTTTTAATAGATGGATGGTTGCTCATATTTATCTAGACAACATTAATAGGAAACATTTCTTTAAAGTCTACTTATATTAAGAAACCTGATATATATAGTGCTCTATATTGCATAGCTAGACGGTCTAGCTATGCATGTTCTAGGGCTGCATTGGAAGCAGTTTCCTTCTGTTTGCAGTTTTAATTCACACCCTCTGTTTAACCTATTAGCCCTGCTGCTTGGATTCTTGCACCTGGGCCCTGTGGTTTCTAGTTACGCCTCTACAATGAATGTAGGGAATTTATAGTTTTTCAATTTAATATGCTGGATATTTATGCTTCAGGAAAGTTGTATTCTGTGTAAACTCATTTATTTTAAAAATCAAAAGTTATTAACTCAGTCAAAAAAAATGGATGACAACCTATAATAAATTTTTTTATTAACACAAATCCAATTATCGCCAATCATTTGTTACTACATTTTTAATCTGTAATTTGTGTGTGGTATGGAGGTATGGAGGGCGCGATATAGATAAGAAGGCAATATATATAGCATTGTGTGTGTGTGTGTATATATATATATATATATATATATATACACACACACACATTAAAATGGGCGGAGCCATCTGAGGGACGGGGCTAGTGCTCCCCCATCTTCAAAAGTCACCAGCCGCCACTGCATTTAATATTATACAAACAGACAATTTCATATCCATTTATTCGTACCTATTATTTAATAGTCTGAGGCACATGAAAAATTATATATATGATTTGTCCAAACTTCGAATCCTTAAGATTTCTATGTTTTCAAGGAACACATTTTTTAAAAAAAACTTCTTTTGTCTGGGCAGGAATGCGTTTGTAGCTCCACAGGGGACAATTTACACTTACATGAGATGAGCTACATCTTTTGAGAATGGTTGAATATTCCAATATCCTTACAGACAGAGTGACTGGTTTTCCAGATAGGAAAAAAAAAATATTTACATTCTGGCTTGTGATCTGATAGGAACTTTAACTTCACACCTTAGGCAGGAAACTTTTGAAAGCAATTCCTTTGTTCTTGAAATCTGTGCTTCAGAACGAGAGGGGGTTGTTTTACAAACAGTTTTACAAATAAAATGAGTTCTTGGTCTTATTATAAATCTATGTGTAGATAAATATAATTACATATATATATTATTTAATAATAATCACAGATATCCTGACAGTACCCAATTAAAAATGGGGTACCTTGCATTCCTATTGGCTGACATTTTCAAATCAGGGATCAAGGATGAGAGCTACTGAAATCCTATTGGCTGATTTGAACAGTTTAACTTAGCGCAATGCCCTACAAAAGGCCCTTTTATGGGCTATTGGTAGTTTATTGTTAGGTTAGGGGGTGCTTTTATTTTGGGTGGACTTTTTTGTTTTTATAGGGGTATTAGATTAGGTGTAATTTTTATTATTTTGGATAATTTCGTTTACATTTTTTGTAATCTTAGAGTTTTTTATTTTTCGTAATTTTAGAGATTTTATTTTTTGTAATGTCATTTTTAATTTTTTTTGTAGTGTTAGGATTTTTTTAATTTGTAATTTAGTTTTTTTTATTTTTTGTTAATTTTATTGTTTTAAAATAGTAATGTTAGGTCACTTTATAGTTTAAACGTATATTTTTTTTTTTTCACAGGTAAGTTTTTATTTATTTTAAGATAGTTATACTGTATATTTAATTTAAAATTAGGGGGGTATTAGGTTTAGGGGTTAATAGTTTAATTTAGTGTGTTGCGATGTGGGGGGGTGGCAGTTTAGGAGTTAATAGGTTTATTATAGTAGTTGTGATGTGGGGGCCAGCGGTTTAGGGGTTAATAGGTTTATTATAGTAGTTGCGATGTGGGGGACTGGCGGTTTAGGGGTTAATAGGTTTATTATAGTAGTAGTGATGTGGGGGGGCGGCGGTTTAGGGGTTAATAGGTTTATTATAGTAGTAGCAATGTGGGGGGCTGGCGGGTTTAGGGGTTAATAGCTATATATAGTATTGGCTATGTGGGTGGGCGGCGGATAAGGAGTTAATAAGTTTAATATAGTATTTGCGATGCGGAAGGGTGGCGGTTTAGGGGTTAATAGGTAGTTTATGGGTGTTAGTGTATTTGTAACATTTTAGTTATAACATTTTTGTTTCGCAAAATCCATAACTACTGGTCTCAGATAACGGACGGAATAGGCTGTAACACTAGCATTTTAGCTGGACTGCACAACCTGTAATACGGCCTGGAAACTCCGCACTCAAATTTTTTAAGTGCAGAATGGATTGTGGCTAAAATGTTTGCGGTATAGCTATACCACCGCGACTTGTAATACGGGAGACCTGCCATTCCACACACAATGGCCAATTTTCAGCGGTATAGCCGTACCGCACCATACCACAAAACTTGTAATCTTGCTGTATCTCAATACAACCCTAAGTCTATAAAATACTTCGGAATTGACATAGCTGAAAACAAATCCTTGCTATTTTCCTGAAATTATCTTTCATTATTACAAAACATACATAATGTCATGCTACTGTCCCTTTAATTAGAGGCATGCACCTTTTTCTCACTCTGCCTATTTAACCACACCTCTGATAACTTTTAGTTGCCTGTTATTGTGGCATGTGTTCACTTCTCTGGAATACAGCACCTAAAGCCTACTCATTTGTATTAACTGAAGTACAAGACTTGCCTGCTCATTTTCTGAGCATTCTGGATTTTCATTTACTCAGTAGCTGCAATCAGCTGTGTGCAGCTCTGCCTTTCTCTGACACACCTTTCTCACAGCCTGGATCACAACCAGACCTGCAGACTGCATCAGCCGCCATAACAGCGTGTCTCCTCTGAGCAGAGCCTGCTCTATCTGGGATCCCAGCACCGGTAACTACACTATATGCAATATTGCGTGACAAATGTAAGTTATTTTGCTACAAGTCTAAAGTTACAACTTATAACGTGTAATTGTACTGTTCTAACAGCCTTAATAGTAATCCACATACCAGTAGCCTGATTACTATTCCTGTGGTTTCCTACCTGTATCCTTAACCAGTGTTCATAACAATTGTTATTCTATTAACCCTTTGTGGTGCTTGGGGCTATGTGAATATATGACCTGCTCTCACATGTTATCAAGGGTTAACATACTAAACTGCCTATTTACTGACACTTATATGAAAGGTTGTATAAGGATCATAAGCAGGCTACAAATACATAAGAAATGAGATTAACCCCTAATTCCTTAACTCTGTAAAAATAGATTCAGTAAACAGCATTACACAGAAGGACCTTCAAGGTTGGGAACAGAAAAACATATCCTGGTTAGGCTGTATAAATTCTATTAAAATGATGATACTACCACAAATATTATATTTCTTTCAGGCATTGCCTATCATTCACAAAAAGTTATAAACACTCCTATTTGGCCCAACCGCATGACAAGAATCTCTATGAAAACTATTTATATACCAAAAGATAAAGTTGGTTTGGCAGTCCCCAATCTTGAATACTGCATCCCATCTAGTTAGAATAATAAATTGGGGCAAAAATTAGAAAGATAAAGAATTGGGTATTATTAGAACGCTCCTGAGCTGAGTCTTCACACTTGGGTAGTTTATGTTGGTCACCTTGGCCACAACAGAAAGCTTTAAACATTCCATCCACATCAGTTGTTAAAACATTTAGAGTTTGGGAACAATTTATTAATCAGTTTCCTGCTGTATCCACAGTCCCTTCCACATTAACTCCTTTATTATATAATCCAACTTTCAACATAAGGCAAGGTCCTACCCTTGATGTACCTAGTACTATCCATACACTACTTCCATGCTACACTGTTCTAGACAATGGTAAATTACGTGCAAAAGGAGAACTGATTGATAAGGGTATATAATATTTTGAATGAAAGGCTTTTGAATGAAAGGCTTTTAGTTTATGCCCGTTCCAGTCAAGAAGGAATTACATACGGATTATAAAGCCTAGTGGACACCTGAGTCCAGTGTGTCTCTTTTGGGAGGACTGACACCAGAATAACGAGACTCTGAGTGAGTAACTTTTAACCTCATGTGGTCTTACAGGATTTATCTCAATGTCACTTGGAATCACCTTTTGCTGACTGATCAGTGTCAGACACTGGATGGTTTATCAGGACTTTTTCTTTTTACTTTGTATTAGCGGTATAAGCTAGTTATATCGGAGTTAGTTCCTGAAAAGTCTATGTATCAAAGTGGTATATTATGGAGGTGGTAAAGCAACCATATTATTTTTTTATGCCTGTATCAGCTCGTAAAACTAATTCACATGAATGTGAACTCATTTTCTCTGACGATAAGAGAGCATTGTCATTAAGTACTCTATTTGAAAACATGGAAAGTTTACTCTTAAAAGAGTCTAAACTACAGTGGGACATTTGGACTTTCGAAAGGTATAGGCCGGCAAACATGATTCCAAGAGGACTGAGAATTTATAGATTTCCCACATTTGATGTGGATATTAATGACAACGATTTTGTGGATGCATGGAATGATGTGTTGTCAGACGGTCCCTTAGTCTAATGCTATTCAATAGGAAAGTAAATTGTTAGATCAAGTCAGGAAGGACATAGAGGACTTACAAGTTGAGATATTACTAATTTACGACTAGATTTAGAGTTTGGCGTTAGCCGTCAAAAGCAGCGTTAAGGGGTCCTAACGTTGCTTTTGGCCGCCCGCTGGTATTTAGAGTCAGACAGGAAAGGGTCTAACGCTCACTTCTCTACCGCGATTCCAGGCTACTGCAGATCCCCTTATTCCAATTGCGTATCCTATCTTTTCTATGGGATCTGCCTAACGCTGGTATTTGGAGTCTTGGGAGAAGTGAGCGGTAGAGCCTCTACCGACAAAAAAGAATAAAAAACAGAGGCGCCACCATGGCCTAATATCGCCAGTACAGGTAAAATGAGCAGCAATATGAGAATGTGAATACTCACAAACATAAAGCACCCCACTGGTGCTAGTAGAGCAGACTGACACTTCTCAGTGGTTCAGCACACTGTATCCAAAGCGCAGATACAGTCAGGAATCCTCTGACACTCCAATGTATATGTGCCTATGGATAAAGGAAAAAGCAACACGACATGGCCCAATATCATCAAGACAAGGGGGAAACAATACCAATTGCTTGCACTTACAAGATGGTGGGCACCTTCAGGTGCAATCTCAGCAAACTGGAGCCAAAACGTCGCCCAGTAGACTTAAAACAGCAATCCTCAACAGGAACCAGGATCAATGATATAATTTATCACAGGAGGTGATAAAAACACACACAACAGCAAGTGTATAAAAAGTATTTATTAACACAGCGACGCGTTTCTCAGCCTGTTCAGGGCTGTTTCATCAGGCTATCAGATAGCCTGATGAAACAGCCCTGAGCAGGCTGAGAAACGCGTCGCTGTGTTAATAAATACTTTTTAGACTTTTATACACTTGCTGTTGTGTGTGTTTTTATCACCTCCTGTGATAAATTATATCATTGATCCTGGTTCCTGTTGAGGATTGCTGTTTTAAGTCTACTGGGCGACGTTTTGGCTCCAGTTTGCTGAGATTGCACCTGAAGGTGCCCACCATCTTGTAAGTGCAAGCAATTGGTATTGTTTCCCCCTTGTCTTGATGATATTGGGCCATGTCGTGTTGCTTTTTCCTTTATCCATAGGCACATATACATTGGAGTGTCAGAGGATTCCTGACTGTCTCTGCGCTTTGGATACAGTGTGCTGAACCACATCCATAGGCACATATACATTGGAGTGTCAGAGGATTCCTGACTGTCTCTGCGCTTTGGATACAGTGTGCTGAACCACTGAGAAGTGTCAGTCTGCTCTACTAGCACCAGTGGGGTGCTTTATGTTTGTGAGTATTCACATTCTCATATTGCTGCTCATTTTACCTGTACTGGCGATATTTGGCCATGGTGGCGCCTCTGTTTTTTATTCTTTTTTAGATTCCATACTATAGGATAGCCATCCTTTGACAGAGTGCAGCCTCAAACATCTGGAAATTGTCATTACCCTGGACTCATAGACTTTCACATTATCATTATTTGGTTTGGAATTGATTTAATTATTTTTTCCAATCTATGTTTATATTCTAGTAATATATATATATATTCTTATATATATATATATATAGTTTTTTTACTATTATCATTTTCAGCATTGTGGTTCCTTACTTATGTCCACATTTTAGATTTTTAAGGGGTTTCATTTATAGTTTTATAATTGTTGCTATTATCATATTTCTAGATTTAGGCCTGTTTTTTTGTCGAGACATTACAAGCACTAACATATCATCTATTATATTGGAACTGAGGAAGCGCCCCCTAAGGGCGTGGTGTGTCCACTGAGTACACACCACTCTCTCCATACATACCTCTACCGACAAGACTCCTAACGCCAAAAAAAGTCAGTAGTTAAGAGCTTTATGGGCTAACGCCGGAATATAAAGCTCTTAACTACTGTGCTCTAAAGTACACTAACACCCATAAACTACCTATGTACCCCTAAACCGAGGCCCCCCCACATCGCCGCCACTCTAATAATTTTTTTTAACCCCTAATCTGCCGACCGGACATCGCCGCCACCTACGTTATACTTATGAACCCCTAATCTGCTGCCCCTAACATCGCCGACCCCTATATTATATTTATTAACCCCTAATCTCCCCCCCAATGTCGCCGCTACTTAACTACACTTATTAACCCCTAATCTGCCAACCAGACCTTGCCTCCACTATAATAAATGTATTAACCCCTAAACCGCCGCACTCCCACCTCGCAAACACTAGAATAAAAAGTATTAACCCCTAATCTGCCCTCCCTAACATCGCCGCCACCTACCTAAAATTATGAACACCTAATCTCCCGCCCGCACCGTCGCCGCTACTATAATAAAGTTATTAACCCCTAAACATAACTCTAACCCTAACACCCCTCTAACATAAATATAATTTATATTAAACGAAATAATATTCCTAAAATTATTCCTATTTAAAACTAAATACTTACCTATAAAATAAACCCTAATATAGCTACAATATAATTAATAATGACATTGTAGCTATTTTAGGATTTATATTTATTTTACAGGCAACTTTGTATTTATTTTAACTAGGTACAAAAGCTATTAAATAGTTAACAACTATTTAATAGCTACCTAGTTAAAATAAATAATTTATTAAAATAATTACAATTTATTACAAGATTACATGTAAAATAAATCCTAACCTAAGTTACAATTAAACCTAACACTACACTATCATTAAATAAATTACCTACAATTACCTACAATTAAATAAACTATTCTATAATACAAAAACAAACAAACACTAAATTACAAAAAATAAAAAAGAATTACAAGCAGTTTAAACTAATTACACCTAATCTAAGCCCCCTAATAAAATAAAAAAGCCCCCCAAAATAAAAAATTCCCTACCCTATTCTAAAATACAAGTAATTAGGTGGCTTAGATTAGGTGTAATTAGTTTAAACTGCTTGTAATTCTTTTTTATTTTTTGTAATTTAGTGGGTTTTTTTAATTGTATTATAGAATAGTTTATTTAATTGTATTTAATTGTAGGTAATTGTAGGTAATTTATTTAATTAATTTAATGATAGTGTAGTGTTAGGTTTAATTGTAACTTAGGTTAGGATTTATTTTACATGTAATTTTGTATTTATTTTAACTAGGTAGCTATTAAATAGTTATTAACTATTTCATAGCTTTTGTACCTAGTTAAAATAAATACAAAGTTGCCTGTAAAATAAATATAAATCCTAAAATAGCTACAATGTAATTATTAATTATATTGTAGCTATATTAGGGTTTATTTTATAGGTAAGTATTTAGTTTTAAATAGGAATAATTTATTTAATTTTAGGAATATTATTTCGTTTAATATAAATTTTATTTATGTTAGAGGGGTGTTAGGGTTAGAGTTATGTTTAGGGGTTAATAACTTTATTATAGTAGCGGCGACGGTGCGGGCGGGAGATTAGGGGTTAATAATTGTAGGTAGGTGGCGGGGATGTTAGGCAGGGCAGATTAGGGGTTAATGCTTTTTATTCTAGTGTTTGCAAGGCGGGAGTGTGGCGGTTTAGGAGTTAATACATTTATTATAGTGGCGGCGAGGTCCGGTCGGCAGATTAGGGGTTAATAAGTGTAGTTAGGTAGCGGCGACGTTGGGGGGGCAGATAGGGGTTAATAAATATAATATAGGGGTCGGCGGTGTTAGGGGCAGCAGATTAGGGGTTCATAGGGATAATGTAGGTTGCGGCGGTGTCCGGAGTGGAAGATTAGGGGTTAATAATAATATGAAGGGGTGGCAGATTAGGGGTTAATAAGTGTAAGGTTAGGGGTGTTTAGACTCGAGGTTCATGTTAGGGTGTTATGTGCAGACATAACTTTTATTTTCCCATAGGAAACAATGGGGCTGCGTTAGGAGCTGAACACTGCTTTTTTGCAGGTGTTAGGTTTTTTTTCAGCCAGCTCAGCCCATTGTTTCCTATGGGGATATCGTGCACGAGCACATTTTCCCAACTTACCGCTACCGTAAGCAACGCTGGTATTGAGAGTTGAAGTGGAGCTAAGTCAGGCTCAACGCACCCTTTTTTGAGCCTAACGCAGCCCCTCAGACAACTCTAAATACCAGCGTTGTTGGAAGGGTGCGTTGGGAAAAAAAGCAGCGTTAGCTACGTGGGTCTTTACCGACAAAACTCTAAATCTAGCCATTAGAGTTTGCTAAGTTTGACACTATATTACAGGAGTCTGTGGCACAGGGTAAACTATTAATCATGGAAAATAAGCATACTAAGTTTATTAGGGAACAAACCAAAGTCTGTGTCATTCTCTGGGAGTGATACAGAATGTTCTTCAAATGAGAGACAGTCAGATAATGAGCAGGTTAATTTTACTCCAGCTGGCATACTAGAAAACTCAAACACACATTCAATTACATCTTATACACAAGCAGATTCTTTAATTAATGTAAGGGAATTGTATTCTCAGCAAGGCCAAAGTAGAAATTCTAAGTATAAACCCTCTACTGTTACAATGACA
The DNA here is from genome assembly GCF_027579735.1 of Bombina bombina. Taxonomy (NCBI): domain Eukaryota; kingdom Metazoa; phylum Chordata; class Amphibia; order Anura; family Bombinatoridae; genus Bombina; species Bombina bombina. Next base: position 222,869,572 of record NC_069501.1, read on the forward strand.
CACGCTATTCAACCACCTGCCATAAGTAGGATAGAACAGGAGAACTTAGATCTGGTTTATCCCATAGACCAGGATGTACCAGGGGTAGGAGGCAAATGAATAAATACAAATACCACTCAGGAAAGATATCAACTTCGGGGCGCACGGCCCCAAAGCAGGTACAAATAGAAAATATTATCAACTTGTAATCCATCACCCTCACACCGGAACAAGTAAAAGTTTTAGGCCTGGGGCTTAGTTTCTCTCCCACTAATAATCTCAATGTTTTTAAACAATTCTGGATGTGAACAGACTAGTCAGGAACATTACTTTAAATAAATACTTTACAAAGAACACAGAATTGTCATGACCGTTAAACTTTATGACTAGTGTTGACCTTGCACAAATAACAGAATCTTGCACTTTTGAGGAAACATGCAATGTAATCTTGCGTCAGCAACTTCAAATTGCAGCTGAAAAAGAGTCTGGTTCTTTGAGCAAAGGTCCAACATTTAAAAAGAAATCAAAGTTTTACCAAATTTAGAACAGGGGCAATATCATCTAAACTTTTTTTAACAGGGTAGAATCGGATTTAGTAGCACTCAAAGAAAATACCAAACATATTAAACATAATTTGAGTCTTTCTGAGAGAGATGCTCTCAGAACATTGCAGTAAAACCAAAATGTGGTCATACGAAAGACTGATAAGGGTGACATGGTGGCTGTTTTAGATCATGAACATTACATACAAGAAGCAAAACGGCAATTAAATAACGATAATGATTATTTGGGGATCCAACTTTTCTCTTTCAAAAGGAACTTAAACAGATTTTGGACGATGGATTGGAACAAGGGGTCTTTGATACAGATACAGTGGAGTTTTTATTTGTTTAACATCCCAAGGTCCCCTTGTTCCACCATTTACCAAAAGTTCATAAGTCTATTCACAATATGCAGGGACGTCCTATAGTTAGTGGCTTAGATTCCCTTTTGGAAAACTTGTCCCAATGGTTAGATTCCCTATTACATCCTATGGTTTTATCTATTTCATCATATTTGAAGGACACCAAACGTGTTCTATATGTTATTTAGGATCTAAAGTGAGTAAGGGGTCATTTTGGCTGACGGTGGATGCAGTATCCTTATATTCATCCATACCCCATGACAAAGTTATGGAAGCCATATGTTTTTTCTTGCAATAGTTCACGGATTATTCTGAAACCTTAATCTGTTTGTCATCAGAGTTGTGAATTTGAGAGGGTATTTTTCTCCAGAGATGTGGTACAGCCATGGGAGCCAAGTTTGCTCCCTCTTTTGCAAATTTGTATCTAGGCTGGTGGGAGTTTTTCCACATCTTTGGAGATAGAAACCCCTTCAGATCCTATATCACAACTTGTAAGCGTTGCATAGATGACTTGCTTTTTATATGGTCAGGACCAGAGGAATATATACAGCCTTTTGTTGATTGGCTTAATAATAATGATGTTGGTCTCTGCTTCACTTTTGAGCACAATCCAGTGCAGATTAATTTTCTTGATCTTACACTTGTGGGACAAGAAAATGGTAGAATAAAATCTACAGTTTTCTGAAAACCAATATCAGGTAACGCTTTACTGCATGGGGCTAGTTGTCACCCAAAGCATGTACCTTTTGTGATAGCAAAGGGAGAATTTACACGTGTTAAACTAAAAGATTATTGTAACCAGGCAGTCAAATTTGAGAATAGACTAAAAGAAAGAAAATCCCCCCTTAAAGCTATAAAGAAGGCAAAGTTAGCTGTTCAATCTAGAGCAAGGGGAAAGCCTTTTGGAAATTACCAAACTTGGCTGTGACAAATTTGGAGGAGTCACTTTTGTAACTAGACACAGTACACAATATCCAGAAGTAGGTCTGGGCAACATGGGTGGGGGAAAAAATTGCGATTGCGATTTAATCGCAAATTTATTCAAAATTACTATAACACTTTATTTTTTCAATAAAACGTTTAAACACTACAGAATCTTACTGTACATGGTTCTCAATGTCCAATACACTCTTGGAGCATAAAAATACAAACCACAAAATAGTTAAATTAAAATTAGCTAGTGCTACCTGTGCTATGGTTACATAGTAGAAACGTTTATGTAACTGTACACTACAGAATTTTACTGTACATGTTTCTCAATGTCCAATACACTCTTGGAGCATAAAAATACAAACCACAAAAGAAGTTAAAAAAAAAGTCAATAAGGCACTATAAAGTATTTGCACAATACTCACTTTATTGCTCACAACTTTGAGCTGTCCCACCGTCACACCACCGCTTGACCACCGCCACACCACCGCTTGACCACCCCCACACCACTCCCAGATGACTTCCACACACTCTTCAATTTCTTCCAAAATGGCTGTTTTGCGGGCATTCTCAGGTCTGCCCACGGCCGTACACTGGTCCGCCTCTGATCCTCCCTCTCCGCCTCCCTTTTCAGGACGATCTGAAGATTTGTTTAATTTTTTTTTTAAATTGCATACTCTCGCGGTTTTTAAACTGCAGCAATTATTCGCGGTTTAAAACCGCATCCGCGATTAATTGTGCAGCCCTATCCAGAAGTTTGTAATATTGTGCGCAAACACTTCTCCATTTTGGCCGCAGATGATCAACTGATTGATTTGGTAAAACAGGGTTTAAGATGCTCATACAGAAAAAGTTCCACATTAGGATCCATCCTGTCACCCACTTTACTTAACCTATTATTAAGAGGGGGTTAGCTTGTAGCTCAGACATTTAGGGATGTACAAATGTGGTGACTACAATTACAAACCTTGTGAGTATGTACAAGTAACCAAGACATTCACTTCTATGAACACTAACAGGACATACAACATAGGATCATGACTTAATTGTACATCTAACTATGTGGTTAATCTGATATACTGTACCAAATGTAAAGTCCAATACGTAGGACTTATGACCCATGATGTGAATACCAGATTGAGGGAGCATTTTTCCTCATTGAAGACAAATAGATCCTCCACCCCTTTGGTCCAACATTTTTGGCCTTAAACACCATAGTGATCTGAGCACCTTTTCTTGGTGTGCCATTGAAAAAGCACAGAGACCTAAAAGGGGTGCAGATCTAGATCATATTCTTGAAAAGAGGGAAGCGTATTAGATATTTACATTGGGAACTAGGGTTCCCTTTGGCCTGAATTCCCATTATGATGTTATGAGCCATTGGGAATGATGAATGTTTTGTATTTGTATTTACCTTACTCTTGTACTTTTATCTGTTCATGTATGAGATGTTTCAGTCACCTATACAATTGGGATAACCCTGAGTATTTGTTTTCCACAATTGATCATTTGTGTATGTACTATTGGATAAATTTGAAATTGTCTCACTATGTACTAAATGTATCCCCCAGTACTGTATTAATATTAACCTATTATAATTTAACCATAATTTCTTTATTTCTTGTATCCATTTATTCGAAATTGTATACATTGCTTGACTGCTTTGTTATAGAGGTCTTAATATGTAACATATATCTTTTTGAATGTAGCAATTGTTACTATGTTACTTTTGTGAATGTGGCTATGCTGTTCTGTGCATCAATATATATATATAAGCTAACTCAATTAGCTAACACTAATGTGGAATGTATTTATTTTAACGAATTAGATAGTATTGTGCAGTGTGCTGTCACAGTAGGCTATGACTACGGCTAAGAGTCGAAATGCGCAAGCCGTCCTGTGCTGTGCCCAGTGTTTGTTTTTTGCTTGTGGTTGCTTCACCTTCGATTTTTAACCTGATAGAATAAAGTTTGGGATTTTATTTGCAAGACCCATCTTTTCCTTTCATTCATACTTTCACCAGCAAAATCATCTTTGCACCTATACCATTTTGTTGAATGGAGCAGGTGACTTTTCCCCATTGGACAAAGCCAAGAGCCATGTAAGTCGGACGTTGCCGGTGAAGTGTATCCTGGTAATAGGCTGATATCCGTATGTCGGTGCAACCTGCCGGGGTGAAAAGAGGCTTTTAGTTTATGCCCGTGCCAGTCAAGAAGGAATTACATACTGATTATAAAGCCGAGTGGATACCTGAGTCCAGTGTGTCTCTTTTGGGAGTACTCACACCAAAATAACAAGACTCTGAGTGAGTAACTTTTAACTCTTGTGGTCTTACAGAATTTATCTTATTGTCACGGGGAGTCACCTTTTGCTGACTTATCAGTGTCAGCCACTGGATGGTTTACCAGGACTTTCACTTTTTTATTTTTACTATACAATATTTTGGCCATTGGTACAAGTATTTTTAACTAAAACATTTCATTGACTCTCATGCTGAGAAATGTAAAATTAATAAAACATTAACCTTCTTTGAGAATATATGTTATCAGTCGACCAATATTAAAGGATATTTATCAATTTCTTATAAGCAAATCCTTCAATTTCATTCACGTAATTTGCCTTCTTATACACAAAATTAGGAAGAAGAACTTGGTTTCAAAATTTCAGGAAAAGATTGGTCTAATATATTTTTCAAAATGGATTCATCATCTTCTTCTATGAAATTTAAAGAAACCAATATGAAAATACTTAGTTGTTGGTATTATACACCCCACAAATATCCACATCTGTATTGACGGGATTGTGGGTATACAGCATTACATGTATGGTGAGAATGCCATTTGATCACTGTATACTGGATCATAATAATCAGAGAGATGACCAAAGTACTTCAGTTTGAAATAACTAGAGATCCTGTAACTTGTCTCTTTAACAGACCAACCAAATTAAATGTAGGATTATAACTAAACTTTTGAGTTTAATGTTAAATTGTTCAAAACAATTAATCCCCATATTCTGGAAAAGAAACTCCATCTTTGGAAGAATGCATTAATTCTATTACATTGACATTTTCTTTGGAAAAACACCACTATTTTGCAATACGTAGATTAGATGATTATTATGCTATTACGTTTATTTGGATAGAATATGCCAATTCTAGATAATTATTTATGTTTTTTTGTGAATGTGTTTTGCCACTACATTGAAATTACCCTATTTTATTTTGTACTTTCAGTTGACTGATTGTATTGCTGTTGCATTATATTGTGTTGCTGAAATTTTCAATAAAAATCTTAGGTATGCAGTTCCTATTTGCCTATCTAGCCTTAAATACTTTCCTGCCAAAAGCTGCTTCAGAAGAAGCATAAATGTCAACATGATAACATTTGGAAAAAGTGTGAAGAGATACAAAGTTGCCACCTTGCAAATCTGTTCCAGTGAGGCTTCATCCTTGAAAGCTCAGGAAGTAGATACTGATCTTGTAGAATGACGAGTTACTCTTTTCAGTGGTGGCTTTATCACAATCAAGTAAGTCTTACGAATATTCTGCTTGAGCCAGGATGTCAGGACCACTGCTGTCGCTTTTTGACCCTTCCCATGACCAGAGTAGTGGAAAAATGAACTGGAAGTTTGTCTTAACTCTTTAGTGGACTGAATATAGAAATTTAAAACACTGACAACATCTAACTTTCCTTTGGATTAGAAGGCTTTGTACACAAAGAAGGAACAACTATTTCCTGACTAATATTTTCTAAAGATACCATCTTCGGAAGAAAAATCATATTTGTTTCCAAAGGACTGCCTTTTCTTGATGAAAAATAAAAACTCTTCTACCTAAAGAAATGGGTAAAAGAAAAAGAACTGTCCAAGATCCAAGACTAAATTTATGTCCCAAGGAGAAGAAATCTAATCTGGTCTAACAACAGAACAAATTCTCACAAGGGCTTAAAGAAAAATTGAACATCTGGCAATTCAGCCAACTTTTTGTGAACTTGCCGTTAGGCCCTAATATAGTACATTCTGAAGGAACAGAAGTATTATAGGAATTTTAAAGAATATCCAAAAAAAAAACTCAAAAAGAACACCAAAGAAAGTATGCTTTTCAGATAAATTCATCTAGGTTGTGAAGTAATCTTTCTTTTGGATTAGAAGGCTTTGGACACAAAGAAGGAACAAATATTTCCTGATTAATATTTTCTGAAGATACCACCTCTAGAAGAAAATCATATTTGTTTCACAGGAAGAAAAGAACCTTCCAGGACAAGAGTTTAAAGTATAAAATTTGCATAGGTTCAAAAGGAGAACCTTTCAGAACAGAGAGAACTAAATTAAAGTTCCAAGGAGGAGAAATTGGTCTAACAACAGGACAAATTCTTACCAGGGCTTGAACAAAAGTTTGAACATCTGGCAACATAGCCAAGCTTTTGAGAAACAAAACCGGTAATCCAATATCTGACATCTTAGAGAACTAGCCCTTATCTAGTCCATCCTGAAGGAACTGAGGTATTCTGGGAATTTTTAAAGGATTGCATACTACATTCTGCATGCCCACATCAGAGCTATGAGAGTTATTGAAGCTGAATCCTGTTTGATTCTTGAAAGAAGAACAAATTGGAAAACAGGAATGCTAAATGAAATATTCAGGGACAAAGTAAAGCATCTATCATAGAGCACTGGAGACTCTATATCAGCACAATATGCTTAAAGCTGTGATTCAGCTTTTATACCATTAATCTTTACATCGTAGAAACCAATTTAGAATAAGCTGATTGAATATGTCTTGGTGAAGAACCCATTCTCCTGACTGAACAGATTAGAGTAGTCTGCTTCCAAATGGTGAAGTTGATAGAGAACAGCTTTCCTTCTTTATTCATAACAGAATGTTAGACACTTCTTGCATGACGAGGGAGACTCTAGTCCCCTCTTGACAGTTCACTTAAGTAACTTCTGAAATGTCTGATCAAAATGGAGATGGATCTTGGCTGAGAAGGGACAATAGTCTGAAGAGCTATAAGAAACGCTTGGGGTTCCAGAATGTTGAGTGGTAACCTCACCTCCAAAGGGAACCTTACTCCTTGCATCGCTCAAGACCTCCAGATGGCGCCCTAGCCCAGGTGAGTACTGATATGAGCAATGAAAACAAAGAAAGGAAAGCAAAAAGAATGCATAGATGTTATAGAGCAAGGAAACAAAGTACCTTTGATATAGTCATAAAGAAAATAGGACTCTGGTAAGACACTGTAAAAACTGCTTAAGCATTATGGCTTACCTTCCACATTTGCTAGGTAGACTCATGAATTCTAAGGGAAATACAGACTATATCACCCTATCACACCTGCATTCAAAAATGAATCTGTGATTCCTGATTTGCAATCTCCGCTTTGTTCTTGAAGCACAGGAGGACTGAGGAAAAACCTTGCATCAGAAATTCTCTATATAATAAAAAATATGTTAAACACACATATAAACATATATGCTGTAAAGAGGAAAACAGCATCCACTGGTCTAATCAAACTCTAGATTCTTTATTTGTGAAACTAGGTATGTTATGTTTTTTTTTCCCTTCTGGACTTTTATATAATATATTATAATATAATAATATATCAACTCATACAAATTAAGGCAGTTTGATCAGCTTGCTGCATGAAAATAAACCAAGTTGTGGTAGTACAGGATTGGCCGACCTGCATGCGACACTAACTTTAGTCAAACTCAGTGGGTTTAATTTGCTGCTCAACACACAAAACTATGAATTTAAAAGCAAATTGTGGTACAGAAACTGGGAATAAAAATATTTACACCAGTATAAGCCCACAGAACAGCATAGAAAATAAAAGAGCTAAGGGAATGAAAATGAATTAGCGCAGAAAACATTTTAAACACCCAATCCCCTAAGCAGCGATTGTAAAAGTTACTCACCTCAAGGCTTATAAGGGGTTAAATTTACCAGAATATAACACCAAAATCCACTAGAATCCACCAGATTTAATTTACAACAGCTTAAGCAGAGAGGTGAAAATGTTGTCAATGAGAGGGGCGGAGCTTATTGCCATTACAATATGTAGGTCCAAAGGCCTATGCAATTTGAAATAACTGTTAACATTTAAAATTGTGAAAAAACACCTCTCCTAAGGCCTCTCTGTCATCCTGCCCAACTGATAACTGCAAAATGCAGTTTCTGGCTTTCTTAAAGAGTCAGTACCCAATGTTTAGAAAAATGCAAAAATAAGGTTTTTGAAGTACAAAGTGTAAATTGAGCTGATAATGAGTCCTAAGGATGCTAGATAAGAACTATCCTGTGCCTCATTCCCCCAAATTTCTATGTTAAACATATAAGTAACGCTCCTCAGGTGTTAGGCTGTGACCCACAGCTATGTAGTACCTGTAAGGAGAGTACTATAGGATAACTCCTGGACTGTATATTGCCTGAGTCCTGAATCCTACCTGGACTGAAGCACCCCTCCACTGTATCTTACCAGCATGTTGATGCCTTTTTTCCTCACAGGGTGCTGATCTAGTAGAGAGCCCATCCAGTGAAAGTTAACATACTGCAGAGGATACTGTGGATATACCTGTAACCCCTCAGGTCGAGGCTAAGGAATGGAGTCCCCACAATGCCTGAGGGCAGTAATGAAAAACACATAACAGAGGTAATCCTTACCCCTGTTTCACGCAGAGTCTTCTTAAATCTTCTTGGAGTGAAGTTGTCTAGGGGTACTGGGTCTCAAGTCAGGTCTGAGCCCACAAATTATATGAACAAATAATAAACTCTTGATAGAAGAGCACCTTTGAAATCTTCAATCTCTCCCGTTGGAGGCCAAGGACATACTGGAGAGGGAGATTAAGTGGTAGGGACTAAAGCTCTGTCAGGGTTCTTAACCTCCTCCTGATAGGCTGGAATATATCCCACATGTTATGAAGCTATGGACTCTCATCAGCTAAGAAAGAAAGATATTTTCAAAAGTGTGCCAATAGAGCAGATTCCCAAATCTTGGGGGGTAAATAGATATAATCGTTTGAGACACAGGGAGACTTTTTGGATTTGGAAAATCAAGTCTTTGGGGCCGGTTTATCAAGGGCCGAATAGCCCCTGATGCCCCTGTTTCTGCGTGAGCCTTCAGCTTCAGTGTTTTAATGGAGAAACCCATTGTGAGATTCAAAGATTTTTTATTAAACTTTGTTTTTAAACTTTATCATGATATCATTTGTTTGACTGGGGGTCGTTTGCTTTGCAATATATTGCCAATTTTATATTGTAAGAAGCTGACTAAAGTGGCCAGGCTTTATAATGTGGATTTTGTATGGCTGTGGAATTGTAATGTAGAAGAAGAAGCCTAGGCATACCAATGTTAAGTGCTTGCTGGATGGCTCCTAAGGGTTCAGACTGTGTGAATAGGCACTAATTAGTGCACTACAATCTGTTAGTGCTCTACTAGTATTCAGGTAGATTACGAGTTTTGCGTTACGGCTTTTAACGCTAAAAAAATTGCAACTTCAGCGTAATGGCAGTAACACACTATTACGAGTCGTGTCGGTATAGATATACAGCAAGCATTTTAGCCTGTAACGCAACGTCCATTTCGCACTCAAAAAATGACATTTCTTTCATGTAATTAACAAGAGTCCATGAGCTAGTGACGTATGGGATATACATTCCTACCAGGAGGGGCAAAGTTTCCCAAACCTTAAAATGCCTATAAATACACCCCTCACCACACCCACAAATCAGTTTTACAAACTTTGCCTCCAAGGGAGGTGGTGAAGTAAGTTTGTGCTAGATTCTACGTTGATATGCGCTCCGCAGCAAGTTGGAGCCCGGTTTTCCTCTCAGCGTGCAGTGAATGTCAGAGGGATGTGAAGAGAGTATTGCCTATTGAATGCAGTGATCTCCTTCTACGGGGTCTATTTCATAAGGTTCTCTGTTATCGGTCGTAGAGATTCATCTCTTACCTCCCTTTTCAGATCGACGATATACTCTTATATTTACCATTTCCTCTACTGATTCTCGTTTCAGTACTGGTTTGGCTTTCTACAAACATGTAGATGAGTGTCCTGGGGTAAGTAAGTCTTATTTTCTGTGACACTCTAAGCTATGGTTGGGCACTTTATTTATAAAGTTCTAAATATATGTATTCAAACATTTATTTGCCTTGACTCAGAATGTTCAACTTTCCTTATTTCCAGACAGTCAGTTTCATATTTGGGATTATGCATTGAATTATCATTTTTTTTTTTCTTACCTCAAAAATTTGACTTTTTTCCCTGTGGGCTGTTAGGCTCGCGGGGGCTGAAAATGCTTCATTTTATTGCGTCATTCTTGGCGCGGACTTTTTTGGCGCAAAAATTCTTTTCCGTTTCCGGCGTCATACGTGTCACCGGAAGTTGCGTCATTTTTTGACGTTATTTTGCGCCAAAAGTGTCGGCGTTCCGGATGTGGCGTCATTTTTGGCGCCAAAAGCATTTAGGCGCCAAATAATGTGGGCGTCTTATTTGGCGCTAAAAAATATGGGCGTCGCTTTTGTCTCCACATTATTTCAGTCTCATTTTTCATTTGCTTCTGGTTGCTAGAAGCTTGATGTTTGGCATTTTTTCCCATTCCTGAAACTGTCTTATAAGGAATTTGATCTATTTTGCTTTATATGTTGTTTTTTCTCTTACATATTGCAAGATGTCTCACGTTGCATCTGAGCCAGAAGATACTACAGGAAAACCACTGCCTGCTGGATCTACCAAAGCTAAGTGTATCTGCTGTAAACTTTTGGTAGCTATTCCTCCAGCTGTTGTTTGTAATAATTGTCATGACAAACTTGTTAAAGCAGATAATATTTCCTTTAGTGATGTACCATTGCCTGTTGCAGTTCCCTCAACATCTAAGGTGCAGAATGTTCCTGATAACATAAGAGATTTTGTTTCTGAATCCATAAAGAAGGCTTTGTCTGTTATTTCTCCTTCTAGTAAACGTAAAAAGTCTTTTAAATCTTCTCTCTCTACAGATGAATTTTTAAATGAACACCATCATTCTGATTCTTTGGACTCTTCTGGTTCAGAGGATTCTATCTCAGAGATTGATGCTGATAAATCTTCATATTTATTTAAGATGGAATTTATTCGCTCTTTACTTAAAGAAGTACTAATTGCTTTAGAAATAGAGGATTCTAGTCCTCTTGATACTAATTCTATACGTTTGGATAAGGTTTTTAAAGCTCCTGCGGTTATTCCAGAAGTCTTTCCTGTTCCTAATGCTATTTCTGCAGTAATTTCCAAGGAATGGGATAAATTGGGTAATTCATTTACTCCTTCTAAACGTTTTAAGCAATTATATCCTGTTCCGCCTGACAGGTTAGAATTTTGGGACAAAATCCCTAAAGTTGATGGGGCTATTTCTACCCTTGCTAAACGTACTACCATTCCTACGTCAGATGGTACCTCGTTTAAGGATCCTTTAGATAGAAAAATTGAATCTTTTCTAAGAAAAGCTTATCTATGTTCAGGTAATCTTCTTAGACCTGCTATATCATTGGCTGATGTTGCTGCAGCTTCAACTTTTTGGTTGGAAACTCTAGCGCAACAAGTAACAAATCGTGATTCTCATGATATTATTATTCTTCTCCAGCATGCTAATAATTTCATCTGTGATGCCATTTTTGATATTATTAGAGTTGATGTTAGGTTTATGTCTCTGGCTATCTTAGCCAGAAGAGCTTTATGGCTTAAGACCTGGAATGCTGATATGGCTTCTAAATCAACTCTACTTTCCATTTCTTTCCAGGGAAACAAATTATTTGGTTCTCAGTTGGATTCTATTATTTCAACTGTTACTGGTGGGAAAGGAACTTTTTTACCACAGGATAAAAAGTCTAAAGGTAAAAACAGGGCTAACAATCGTTTTCGTTCCTTTCGTTTCAACAAAGAACAAAAGCCTGATCCTTCGTCCTCAGGAGCAGTTTCAGTTTGGAAACCATCTCCAGTCTGGAATAAATCCAAGCCTGCTAGAAAGGCAAAGCCTGCTTCTAAGTTCACATGAAGGTACGGCCCTCATTCCAGTTCAGCTGGTAGGGGGCAGGTTACGTTTTTTCAAAGAAATTTGGATCAATTCTGTTCACAATCTTTGGATTCAGAACATTGTTTCAGAAGGGTACAGAATTGGTTTCAAGATGAGACCTCCTGCAAAGAGATTTTTTCTTTCCCATGTCCCAGTAAATCCAGTGAAAGCTCAAGCATTTCTGAATTGTGTTTCAGATCTAGAGTTGGCTGGAGTAATTATGCCAGTTCCAGTTCCGGAACAGGGGATGGGGTTTTATTCAAATCTCTTCATTGTACCAAAGAAGGAGAATTCCTTCAGACCAGTTCTGGATCTAAAATTATTGAATCGTTATGTAAGGATACCAACGTTCAAGATGGTAACTGTAAGGACTATATTGCCTTTTGTTCAGCAAGGGAATTATATGTCCACAATAGATTTACAGGATGCATATCTGCATATTCCGATTCATCCAGATCATTATCAGTTCCTGAGATTCTCTTTTCTAGACAAGCATTACCAATTTGTGGCTCTACCGTTTGGCCTTGCTACAGCTCCAAGAATTTTCACAAAGATTCTCGGTGCCCTTCTGTCTGTAATCAGAGAACAGGGTATTGTGGTATTTCCTTATTTGGACGATATCTTGGTACTTGCTCAGTCTTTACATTTAGCAGAGTCTCATACGAATCGACTTGTGTTGTTTCTTCAAGATCATGGTTGGAGGATCAATTTACCAAAAAGTTCTTTGATTCCTCAAACAAGGGTAACCTTTCTGGGTTTCCAGATAGATTCAGTGTCCATGACTCTGTCTTTAACAGACAAGAGACGTCTAAAATTGATTACAGCTTGTCGAAACCTTCAGTCTCAATCATTCCCTTCGGTAGCCTTATGCATGGAAATTCTAGGTCTTATGACTGCTGCATCGGACGCGATCCCCTTTGCTCGTTTTCACATGCGACCTCTTCAGCTCTGTATGCTGAACCAATGGTGCAGGGATTACACGAAGATATATCAATTAATATCTTTAAAACCGATTGTTCGACACTCTCTAACGTGGTGGACAGATCACCTTCGTTTAATTCAGGGGGCTTCTTTTGTTCTTCCGACCTGGACTGTAATTTCAACAGATGCAAGTCTCACAGGTTGGGGAGCTGTGTGGGGATCTCTGACGGCACAAGGAGTTTGGGAATCTCAGGAGGTGAGATTACCGATCAATATCTTGGAACTCCGTGCAGTTTTCAGAGCTCTTCAGTTTTGGCCTCTTCTGAAGAGAGAATCGTTCATTTGTTTTCAGACAGACAATGTCACAACTGTGGCATACATCAATCATCAAGGAGGGACTCACAGTCCTCTGGCTATGAAAGAAGTATCTCGAATTTTGGTTTGGGCGGAATCCAGCTCCTGTCTAATCTCTGCGGTTCATATCCCAGGTGTAGACAATTGGGAAGCGGATTATCTCAGTCGCCAAACGTTGCATCCGGGCGAATGGTCTCTTCACCCAGAGGTATTTCTTCAGATTGTTCAAATGTGGGGGCTCCCAGAGATAGATCTGATGGCCTCTCATCTAAACAAGAAACTTCCCAGGTATCTGTCCAGATCCCGGGATCCTCAGGCGGAGGCAGTGGATGCATTATCACTTCCTTGGAAGTATCATCCTGCCTATATCTTTCCGCCTCTAGTTCTTCTTCCAAGAGTAATCTCCAAGATTCTGAGGGAATGCTCGTTTGTTCTGCTAATAGCTCCGGCATGGCCTCACAGGTTTTGGTATGCGGATCTTGTCCGAATGGCATCTTGCCAACCATGGACTCTTCCGTTAAGACCAGACCTTCTGTCACAAGGTCCTTTTTTCCATCCGGATCTGAAATCCTTAAATTTAAAGGTATGGAGATTGAACGCTTGATTCTTTGTCAAAGAGGTTTCTCTGACTCCGTGATTAATACTATGTTACAGGCTCGTAAATCTGTATCTCGAGAGATATATTATAGAGTCTGGAAGACTTATATTTCTTGGTGTCTTTCTCATCATTTTTCTTGGCATTCTTTTAGAATACCGAGAATTTTACAGTTTCTTCAGGATGGTTTAGATAAGGGTTTGTCCGCAAGTTCTTTGAAAGGACAAATCTCCGCTCTTTCTGTTCTTTTTCACAGAAAGATTGCTATTCTTCCTGATATTCATTGTTTTGTACAAGCTTTGGTTCGTATAAAACCTGTCATTAAGTCAATTTCTCCTCCTTGGAGTTTGAATTTGGTTCTGGGAGCTCTTCAAGCTCCTCCGTTTGAACCTATGCATTCATTGGACATTAAATTACTTTCTTGGAAAGTTTTGTTCCTTTTGGCCATCTCTTCTGCTAGAAGAGTTTCTGATTTATCTGCTCTTTCTTGTGAGTCTCCTTTTCTGATTTTTCATCAGGATAAGGCGGTGTTGCGAACTTCTTTTGAATTTTTACCTAAAGTTGTGAATTCCAACAACATTAGTAGAGAAATTGTGGTTCCTTCATTATGTCCTAATCCTAAGAATTCTAAGGAGAAATCGTTGCATTCTTTGGATGTTGTTAGAGCTTTGAAATATTATTTTGAAGCTACGAAATCTTTCCGTAAGACTTCTAGTCTATTTGTTATCTTTTCCGGTTCTAGGAAAGGCCAGAAAGCTTCTGCCATTTCTTTGGCATCTTGGTTGAAATCTTTAATTCATCTTGCCTATGTTGAGTCGGGTAAAATTCCGCCTCAGAGAATTACAGCTCATTCTACTAGGTCAGTATCTACTTCCTGGGCGTTTAGGAATGAAGCTTCGGTTGACCAGATCTGCAAAGCAGCAACTTGGTCCTCTTTGCATACTTTTACTAAATTCTACCATTTTGATGTATTTTCTTCTTCTGAAGCAGTTTTTGGTAGAAAAGTTCTTCAGGCAGCGGTTTCAGTTTGAATCTTCTGCTTATGTTTTTTGTTAAACTTTATTTTGGGTGTGGATTATTTTCAGCAGGAATTGGCTGTCTTTATTTTATCCCTCCCTCTCTAGTGACTCTTGTGTGGAAAGATCCACATCTTGGGTAGTCATTATCCCATACGTCACTAGCTCATGGACTCTTGTTAATTACATGAAAGAAAACATAATTTATGTAAGAACTTACCTGATAAATTCATTTCTTTCATATTAACAAGAGTCCATGAGGCCCACCCTTTTTTGTGGTGGTTATGATTTTTTTGTATAAAGCACAATTATTCCAATTCCTTATTTTATATGCTTCGCACTTTTTTTCTTATCACCCCACTTCTTGGCTATTCGTTAAACTGATTTGTGGGTGTGGTGAGGGGTGTATTTATAGGCATTTTAAGGTTTGGGAAACTTTGCCCCTCCTGGTAGGAATGTATATCCCATACGTCACTAGCTCATGGACTCTTGTTAATATGAAAGAAATGAATTTATCAGGTAAGTTCTTACATAAATTATGTTTTTTGTGTGGGATTTTAATAACGCCGGGAATTACAGGTTGTGCGGTCCGGCTAGAATGATTGCATTACTGAGAGCAGTAGTTATGAGTTTTGTGTAACAAAAATGTTTTACAAAAAGCATAACTAAAGTGTTACAAAGTACATTAACACCCATAAACTACCTATTAGCCCTTAAACCGCCACCCTTCCGCATTGCAAACACTATATTAAACATATTAATGCCTAATCCGCCGCCCACCCACATCGCAACTATTAAATAAATGTATTAACCCCTAATCTGCCGCCCCAACATCGCCGACACTATAATAAACTTATTAGCCCATAAACCGCCGACCCCCCACATCGCAAAACACTAAATTAAATTATTTACCCCTAAACCTAAAATACCCCTTAACTTTAAATTAAAATTACAATATAACTATATTTAAATAAATAAAAACTTACCTGTGAAATAAAAATAAACCTACCATTAAACTATAAATTAACCTAACCTTACTATTCTAATAAAATAAAAAATATTACCAACTAAAAAATCTAAATTACAAATTTAAAAATAAAAACTCTACGAGAAAAATAAAAAATGTTAAATTACAAAAAATAATAAACACTAAATTACAAAAAATGAATAACACTAAGCTTACAAAAATAATAAACAAAATTATCAAAAATAAAAACAATTACACTTAATCTAATAGCTCTATAAAAATAAAAAAACTCCCCAAAATAAAAACACCCCCTAGCCTACAATAAACTACCAATAGCCCTTAAAAGGTCCTTTTGTAGGGCTTTGCCCTAAGTTAAAGAGCTCTTTTACCTGTAAAAAAATACTAAGTACCCCCAACAGTAAAACCCACAACCCAACCAACCCCCCAAAATAAAAAAACCTAACTTTAAAAAAAACTAATCTACCCATTGCCCCTAAAGGAGCATTTGTATGGGCATTGCCCTTAAAAGGGCATTTAGCTCTTTTTTCTAATCCCTCCAACCATAATCTGAAAAAAACACCCAAAAAAATAAAAAAATACCTAACACTAACCCCAGAATATCTACTCATGGTTCCTGAAGTCCGGACATCCATCTCCATCCAGGTGGCGAGAAGTCTTCATCCAGGCGGCGACATCTTCATCCCGGCAGCGTGGAGTGGCATAGACATCCAGCCAATAGAACTTCAGTAGCTCTCATCCATTTGGCTGTTTTAAACAGCCAATAGGATTTCAGAAGCTCTCATCCTATTGGCTGATTTGATTTTGAAGAATTAAATCATCCAATAGGAATGCAAGGTATGTCAATAGCTTAATTTAGTGTTTTGCGATGTGGGGGCCGGTGGTTTAGGGGTTAATAGGTTTATTTAGTTGCGGAGATGTGGAAGGCCAGAGGTTTAGGGGTTAATAGGATTATTTAGTTGTGGAGATGTCAGAGGCCAGAGGTTTAGGGGTTAATAGGTTTATTTAGTGGTGGTGGTGTGGTAGGCGAAGGTTTAGGGGTTATTAGGTTTATTTAGTGGCCGTGATATCAGGGAGTGGCGGATTAGGGGTTAATAGCTTTATGATAGTGGCAGCGATTTCGGGAGCAGCAGATTGGGGGTTAATAACTTTATTTAGGTGTTGGGGAGGTACGGATTAGGGGTGTTTAGACTTGGGGTTTATGTTAGGGTGTTAGGTTTAAACGTAACTTTTTTCCCCCATAGACATCAATGGGGTTGCATTATGGAGATTGATCATTGATGTCCATGGGGGAAAACGTGCACGAGCATGTCTAAGCAGCCCTTGGGTTTTGTGTGGTATGGAGCTTAACGACACCATATCACATGCACAAGGAGGCTTTTCAGTAACTCGTAATGGCAGCGATATGGAGAGTGAAATAACGCAACTTTTTTGGTATTAGTTTTGCACCCTGTTTAGCGCAAAACTCGTAATCTAGGTGATTGTGTGGTGTTAATTATATAGGAGATAATGCACTATTGGGGTGCTCTCTTTTCTATTTCTGTTTCATAGACTACTGATGACGCTCTTCACAAAGTGATTGTTTGGAAGAGGTTGTAGCCTGACCATTTGCTGGACTGTTTACTGAACACAGAAACCTGGGCATACTCCCACTTAATGGATTTGGAGATGCAGTTGGTTTGACTATATACTTTATTGTAATTTAGAGAAATTGTAGTTCCACATAAGATTTAATTATTGGAGCATCCAGTCAAGAGCATATTGTACCTTGGAGGAATA
Organism: Bombina bombina; assembly: GCF_027579735.1. Lineage (NCBI taxonomy): Eukaryota > Metazoa > Chordata > Amphibia > Anura > Bombinatoridae > Bombina > Bombina bombina. The sequence continues at coordinate 222,887,077 of NC_069501.1, forward strand.
TTGATGTGAGTTTGTGGCTACTAGGCCGGTAATCTGATCTAAGGATTGTAAGGAATATGAGTCTCGCTTTCTGTGTTTTGTGGCTTATAGCTGTCACAAAATGGATTGCAAATGGGTATGAGGTTGACCTGAAGTACAATTTGGTTCATAATCAGTATTAAAGAGGCTACGAAACAGATGAGTTTGGTATGGGGTTTAGTTTGTTTTAAAACTGGCATTTACAGCACTAAACAGTTTAAAGGGAAATTAGCCTGATCTAAAATCTGTTGAGACTTTTAGCAGCAACAGGAGATGTGTGTCAGAATCTTCCTAAAATGAAGTTCAGTAAAAGAATTAAATCCTCCTTTATGAGTCTCTTAACCATTTAGAAGATTCAGGTTTTTTTTATCAGCTATATGTACTGTGGGAAGAGGTTTTTTTTATCAGCTATATGTACTGTGGGAAGAGGTTTTTTTTTATCAGCTATATGTACTGTGGGAAGAGTTTTTTTTTATCAGCTATATGTACTGTGGGAAGAGGTTTTTTTTATCAGCTATATGTACTGTGGGAAGTAGTTTTTTTTATCAGCTATATGTACTGTGGGAAGAGGTTTTTTTTATCAGCTATATGTACTGTGGGAAGAGGTTTTTTTATCAGCTATATGTACTGTGGGAAGAGGTTTTTTTTATCAGCTATATGTACTGTGGGAAGAGGTTTTTTTTATCAGCTATATGTACTGTGGGAAGAGGTTTTTTTTATCAGCTATATGTACTGTGGGAAGAGGTTTTTTTATCAGCTATATGTACTGTGGGAAGAGGTTTTTTTTTATCAGCTATATGTACTGTGGGAAGAGTTTTTTTTATCAGCTATATGTACTGTGGGAAGTAGTTTTTTTTATCAGCTATATGTACTGTGGGAAGTAGTTTTTTTTTGTCAGCTATATGTACTGTGGGAAGAGGTTTTTTTATCAGCTATATGTACTGTGGGAAGAGTTTTTTTATCAGCTATATGTACTGTGGGAAGAGTTTTTTTTATCAGCTATATGTACTGTGGGAAGAGTTTTTTTTATCAGCTATATGTACTGTGGGAAGTAGTTTTTTTTATCAGCTATATGTACTGTGGGAAGAGTTTTTTTTATCAGCTATATGTACTGTGGGAAGAGTTTTTTTTTATCAGCTATATGTACTGTGGGAAGTAGTTTTTTTATCAGCTATATGTACTGTGGGAAGAGTTTTTTTTATCAGCTATATGTACTGTGGGAAGAGTTTTTTTTTATCAGCTATATGTACTGTGGGAAGAGTTTTTTTATCAGCTATATGTACTGTGGGAAGAGTTTTTTTTACCAGTAGGAATTGGAACCTGGGGTGTTAAAAAGAAAGTCTGTGATTGGGACCGTACAGTTTTGGGGCACACATGGTACTATTTAGATATAAGCCAGTCTGACCATAATAATGGAATCACTTGTCAATTAAATATAGGAATAGTCAGTCTGGTTTTTTTTATTTAAAATGCTATATTTTCAAGATCAATTTGATCTTCTAGTGTTAGAGTTGAATTGTATCATTATAGGATGGTGTTTGGAATATTGGAAATTAAAATTATGTTGTATGTGATTAAGTTATATATAGGGCTTTGTTTTGTGCCTTTAGTTAAAGATACAGGGGATCACATGTACAAAAGCAAATCTGCGGCAACAAATGACATAACAAGTCTATTTATGTTGACACCAGAATCAATATTTTTTTGTTTTGAGTAAGTGCCAAAACATCAGGTGTGTATGTCATCTATTCTATATTTTGTAAACAATATTTTATGTGTAAATATGGTAATAATTATTTTTTACATAAATAATTATTTTTCCATATTCATTTTACATTCTCCTGTATCAAACAAGAAAAAAAGACATGTACAGTTTTTTTTATACTTTATGACATTTATTTCTTATTTTAGCTGCTGTTACCATTAAGAAGTAATTTTCCCAACATGCATTCACAGTACAAGAAAGGATTCTGCTTCCACTAAAAGAGATTGGTAGCACCATAGTGAGCTTGTGAGTGGTGAATTCTCGCTAGCACGGCTTGTAGATGGCAGGAGCCTCTGGGGTCTTTACTGCTGGATGCGTCGGATAGACTGGATCTGGGAGGTCTGGGCATGGGAGCCCCACTCCCTCCAATGCTTGTACTCGCCTCCATGATGGTCACATTCCAAGATATACTGATAACCACGGTAACCAGGATACTGGTAGCAAACCCATCTGTAGGAAAGAGACTATGTTAAATCTCTTGTAAAGAATAAACCACACTCATCTGTTTATTCTATTTTATACAAACACTGTAATAACATGAACTTTGCAGAACAAATTAAATTCATAGACTAAAGATTTGGTGTAATCCTAAGGAAACCCAAACTCTTATTTACTGTATTGTTTATACCCAAAAGGTATAAAAATAGTAACTTTCATAAGATCAAGGGTGATTAAATATTTAGCTTCATAAGGACAGAATTATTTCTTGAGTTTCTAGCAGATAATAAAATATTAGCTTTTTTACATCAGCATGTTTTCATAATTTACCTATATTCAATTAAACCACTTAAATGGCACTTACGCTCCACATTGTACTTTCATGGACCCAACTTCATTGTTGCTCCAGCCCATGGCTTGCAGAGATGGGTAGTCATCACACAGCTCCCACTGGCGTCCAATGAAATTCTCTTTCTCAAAAATAACTAGCTTGGATTCCTTATGGTTCTACAAGTAGAGAATGAGAAGTATTGAAGGATTTTAACTAAAAATCTCATTACATTAAAAAAACGGTGTCATCTTCCAAAAAAGATACATTAATAATTAACCCTTAACCCTTTGAGTGCTAATAACGGCTCTGAGCCATCACAGAGTTTCCCACTAGCACTCTCCCATTTTGAGGGAGATCTGGGGGCTCCCACCCACTCCTACCCCGGTGATCGTGCCTGTAGAGTGACAAGCATCGCCGAGGCTTCCTGTTTTGCATGGAGACGTCACGAGCAATAACGTGATGACGTCAACGCGCAACTTTATTTATGCTTAAAATGTTAAGTATAGGAGCAGGAGGCATGCTGCTTAGAAGTTTGTATCTCAGGCATCTAAGCAGCTACAGACCCCCAAGACCCACCATTGGAAAGATAATCGCCTAACCTTTCCAACTGTGTAAGTATTGGTTTAAAACATTTTTTAAAAAATAATAAAAACTGAAAAAAATCTTAGCACCCAGGTGGGAAAGTGCTTAGCACTCAAAGGGTTAAATTATTATATGCCTTATATAATTATGTGTTTCAGATTTGGATTATATATACCATCTTTACCACACTTACAGCAGAACAGATTGGGCGGAAAGACATCAGGCGCTCAATGTGATAGGCATTGCTGCCACTCCAGGCATCCCATCTAGGGTACTCTCCTCTCTCCAGAACAAACTGCTGGCCACAGAAGCTTGTATGCTCATATCCTATCCATCTGTATGAACATCAGTATTGAGGATGTCAAACATACCAATGTGCACTATATTCTCTGCTATTACACTTTTCTTACAAATGTTTTAATTCCACAATACATTTAGTCAATTGCACTCATACAATGTGGCTAAAGTTCCTGCTAGCGTAACAATTACGATGAACAACATATATTTTTGTGGCACAAAGAAATGTGTGAGTTTATATCTGATGTTTTATGCTAATAATTTAAATGTAAACTAGCTGGTGTCAAATTTATGTGCATAAGGACCATAACATTCAAAATATAAAGATTTTTCAACTTGAACAAATTATTTATGTAATGGTAATATAGAAATTATAAATGATATATAATTATATTAACTGAATTGTGAAGTCCTCATTCAATGTCTTATATAAGACATTTGCTGGGGGGGGGGGGGGAATAAAATATCTTGGCCAGTTCAAATCTTAATAATGTGTATTTAAAGGGACAGTAAGGTCAGAATTAAACTTTTATGATTCAGATAGAACACACAATTTTAAACAACTTTCCAATTTGGGAAAATGTTGTGTTCTCTTGGTGTCCTTTGCTAAAGAGCATACATAGGTAGCTGCTGATTGATGCCTGCACATATATGCCTCGTGCCATTGCTTTACCAGATAAGTTCAGCTAGCTTCTAGTAGTACATTGGTGCTCCTAAGCCTATTTTTCAATTAGATTTGATAATAGATGTAAATTAGAAAGCTGTTTAAAATTGCATGCTCTATTTAAATTAGGAAAGTTTAATTCTCAATTTACTGTCCCTCTTATGACTCAATATTGTATTCAACAAAGTTAAGTTTACATTTTAAATAGGATAATATGCAGAATAAAATGGTATGTGTCATTCTTCTCTATTTAAAGTTGATATTTAGTTGATTATAAGATTGCATTTGTGTTATCACATGCAGTATTTTAAATATATCAGACTCTCCATATAAAATGAGGGGTCTTGTATATGGGTGTCACAGAGGGAGAGACACAGTTTATATCCGCACCCTATGTTACTATTATAAAGCTAGAGTGAAGTGCATAGTGGCCTTTTTACATAGATCACATGACCCCATTTGATTGTAATTGATGTATAATGGGTTAGAATTGGTCAATTTTATATCAGCCAGAGAAAAAGTTTTAAGTGAGGTTTTTATAAATTATCTATTTGCTGAGACTTCAGAAATATTACCAAGCTGGGTGGGGAAACGGGTGGTGGTATTTTAACTGTTTTGTCCTTTTATGACAACTCATAGGAAGTCAATATAATATTATTAATTATTAACAGTATTTTTTTAAAACAAAAACTCTAAAATATTGTCCAGGGATCATCTCATGCAGAGAGAAGAGGCATTGTTTATAAACTGACGTATTACTGCTGGCAAAGTAAATGTGTTTAATAATTAGGAAACATCAGCTATAAGTACCCTTACATTATGGATTATACTTACGATCCACATTCCACCTTTATAGACCTTATGTTGTCATAACCACAATCCATAATATTTGCACATGAAGAAGTAAATTCCATCCTTTTGCCTTGAAAGTTCTCTTGGTCATAAACTGTGAGCTGAAAGAATGAGAATTGGTTAAACCTAAGGAAATATTCTATGGAGGTTTAGTAGTAATCCGAGGATTCCAAATGTCAAAATGTGTATCAGTAATTTGCATCAATATTGTGCAATTTGCTGTGTATTCTGTTTTTCCGTCTTAGCACAAAGGCTGCCATAATAAATTCTTACATTCAGTGTCTGAAGTTGAACCACACCTGCACATTGCTGGGTGTAGTGGTGAATTATGCGGTTCCTTTGTCACTTTATTCTACACATATTAAAATATGTATCAGTACGTTTGTTTGGCTAATTCCATGGATTTGTACTGCTGTGTAATTTATTTTATCAGAGAGGTAAAAAGAAAATAAAGCTTTTTATTATACTATATAAATCTCTCCAATTAGATTTCATGGGGGAAAGAAAGTATAATTTTTCTTAATTAGTGAAAAATTTGTGTCTAACACTAACTTCACATACGCATGATTTTTGTCATATGTCCATACCTTCCAGGGTCCCAGGGGAACAGTAAGGGGGTTGGTCTGGGCCATTTTCTCAGAGATGATGTCTTCTACAATAAAGATAAACATGCATCAAGCTTCACTATTTGCAAAACAAACAAAAAGGGTTTTGGTTGGACATGGAACACACAATACATATGCAAAATAACAGTGATATGTACATTTAGGAGCAAGAACCAAATGAGCAATCAAGATTGTCCAGACTTCCTCTGAAATGAAAGCTAAAGGGGCAAACCCAACATTTTTCTTTCATGATTCAAACAGAACATGCAACTTTCTAATGAACTTCTGTGATCAAATTGTTTTTATTCTCATGGTATCTTTTGTTGAAAAGCAGGGGCATAAGCTCAGGAGCGTGCACATGTCTGGAGCACTATGTGGCAGCAGTTCTGCAAGAATGTTATCCATTTGCAAGAGCCCTAGATGACAGCACTATTTTCTGCCATCTAGTGCTCCAGACACCTACCTAGGTATCTCTTCAACAAAGAATACTATGGGAATGAAGCAAACTTGATAACAGAAGTCAAATGGAAACTTTTTTAAATTGTATGCTCCGTCTGAATCAAAAAATATTTTTTTTGTTTCATATCCCTTTAAAGGGACAGGATACTCAAATAAACTATTTGTGCAATCTGAGTAAGGGAGTGTCTCAAAATGTACCATGTCACTTTAATTTGTTCTAAAGATAGTTTCATGAATATCCCATTCATTCTTGAATTGCCTTACAGTGTTTGTCCTTACTTTATCTATTGGAAGTCTATTCCAAACCTTTTTGTGAAGAAGTTCTACCCACAGATTAGTCCTGAGTATTACTGCCAGCTTGAGATTATGACTACTTGCTATGTTATTGATCTGTTTGTGACAATGTTTTCATTCTCCGATTAAAGCATTTTTCACTTTATGATACAGTAGCGTTGTTACCAGGCGCATAGGTGTTGCAATGCAATGTACTACCCAGAATTCTTTGTGGCACTATATTAAGTAGTTCTAAAGAAGACATACTTTTTCTAGCTGCCTAGATAGTACAGTAAATATCCCCACACACACACACTTTACAGTGGTAATATATCTTCCTATCAACTAAATTTGAATAAAACATTTTTTAGTATTAGAGAAATAAACCTTTATTGTATCGTTAAGCGTATACAAAATAGGATAACTCTTGGAAAGTAGGCTTTATGAAATGGTACTATGTGCCCCAGTTATATCACAACAACTTTCTCCCATCATATATGTAAAAAAATATTCATTTTTGAAGTAAGCACTATATTTTGATCAATCGTGCATCAATAATGATCTGCTAGGGATAGGTAGCAGCATTTAATATAGTGTTTGTTTCTAGTAATTTTGTAAATAAAGTAAATGTAGAAATCTAATTTGGTTATAAAGGTTGTTTAAAGACCTTTTTTTTCCTTAGTTGCACATACAAGATGGTATTTCAAAAATGTATTTACAGCATATAGTTTTGTTTTTTTTTAAATATGAATGTTCCAGAATAAAACAATTTTTGTTTCGGTAGAGGTGTGTTCATGTCTACCAATATAAGCCTAGCTTCCATTGAGGGGGTAAAGTTTGGAAACTGATTGCAACATAAAAAAATGATTTAATGGAGATAAATGATTCTACCACCAGTTTCCAAACATTACCACCTCAATGGAAACTAGGCCTAAGTGATAAATCTGTCCCTAGGGATGAATTTTGCAGAAAAATACATTTCTTAGTTTCAAAATGTAAACAGATTTAACTTATTATTTTTTTTAATGCAAATAAATAATTTAAGATGTCTAACAGGTACTTGTTCATATACATCATATTTTTTTTTTAAGTTGAATGCACATTTATATAATTTATAAATAAAAATCATTCCTTACCTAATCCTAAATTTATAGTTTTTTTTCTGAAACTATTTACTCAATTCTTCCTTTTTTTTCCCTTCACTTGTAGAGAAGGATGTTTCTTGTTGTACATCATGCAGCCCCGCCATAAATATATATATAAGCAATAACTAACTGTTCTCACTATATATATATATATATATATATATATATATACTCACACACTGTAGTAGGTTACTTTATCCTTATTTCATTTTCAAACCATGGCATATATGCTGTTGTTGTTCTTAATGCTACTAGTTGATATTAGTAGTACAGCAAATACCTACATATATATTAATTAAGGTTTTTGTAGTTAATGCCATGTAGTAATATTAACAACAGGACATAGGTTTGTTTTGTTTTTGGATAACCCGTTAGTTCTCTAAATATCTAATTTAAAACATGCTCAAAAAAGTTTTCCGATAGATTTCCTGTATGAGATGTTCACTCACCACGCTCACTCTGAACTGCAGGGAAATCCATCTGGCACTTGCCTATTTCAGCTCCCTAGTCACAGGGTTTATATAGGGAGCATCAGAACAGTTCTTAATGCTGGATATTCACCCTGTGTCAGCACAATGCTGTCTGTGCTTTTGTCTACTATTGATCCTAGGCCTCTTGTCTGAGTCTCTGTCCAGCACAATTTGCATTGCTGTCTGCATGAATGACCCTGCTGCTGAGCATGACTTCACTTCCCTGCCCCAGACCATTTGGGTACATAGTGTTCATAGATGCTAATCAAACAAAATGTCTTATTTCACAATTAGAATAACTTAAATGATTCTATAACTGGTACAGCATTCTATTTAAACATCTTTACTATTTACTTTTGCTATGCAAAATGCTCATAGGACCCCAGGAGTGTCTTTAGCCCTCTATAGCTGCAATGTTTGCTACTTTATTATAATGTTGCTAAAAGGTTTGTTGGAAATACTGCTGCCATAGAGTGCTAAAGATATGTGCCCACTTCTGAGGTCCTATAAACCTACCTATGGCCTAGATTACGAGTTTTGTGTTAGAGGCTGTGCGGTGATAACGAGCAGTTTTCACTCACCGCTCACTTACCTGCAGCACTGGTATTACGAGTTTTCAGAAACCCGTCGTTAAAAGACAAGAAGTGAGCGCTGAGCAAAATTTTGCTCATTACCGCACTCCAATACCAGCAATGCTTAAATCAGCAGTGAGCTTGTTGTACGTGCTTGTGCACGATTTCCCCATAGGAATCAACGGGGAGAGCTGGCTGAAAAAAAGTCTAACAACTGCAAAAAAGCAGCGTAAAGCTCCCTAACGCAGCCCCATTGATTCATATGGGGAAATAAAATTTATGTTTACACCTAACACCCTAACATGAACCCCGAGTCTAAACACCCCTAATCTTACACTTATTAACCCCTAATCTGCCACCCCGACACCTACATTATATTATTATCCCCTAATCTGCCTCTCCGGACACCGCCGCCACCTACACTATAGTTATGAACCCCTAATCTGCTGTCCCCAACATTGCCGACACCTACATTATATTTATTAACCCCTAATCTACTGCCCCCAATATCGCTGCAACCTACCTACATTTATTAACCCCTAATCTGCCGCCCCAACGACATCGCCACTATATTAAAGTTATTAACCCATAAACCTAAGTCTAACACTAACACCCCATAACTTAAATATAATTACAATAAATATAAATAAATATTCCTATCATTAACTAAATTATTCCTATTTAAAACTAAATACTTACCTATAAAATAAACCCTAAGCTAGCTACAATATAACTAATAGTTACATTGTATCTCGCTTAGGGTTTATTTTTATTTTACAGGCAAGTTTGTATTTATTTTAACTAGGTAGAATAGTTATTAAATAGATTGTTAACTATTTAATAACTACCTAGCTAAAATAAAGACAAAAGTACCTGTACAATAAAACCTAACCTGTTACACTAACACATAACATTACTCTATAATTAAATAAATTAACTAAATTAAATACAATTACCTAAATTAAATTAAATTAGTACAAAAACAAACAAACACTAAATTACAGAAAATAATAAACAAATTACAGATATTTAAACTAATTACACCTAATCTAATAGCCCTATTAAAATAAAAAAGCCCCCCCCCCCAAATAAAAAAAAAACCTAGCCTAAACTAAACTACCAATAGCCCTTAAAAGGGCCTTTTTACCTGTAAAAAAAAATACAAACAACCCCCCCAACAGTAAAACCCACCACCCACACAACCAACCCCCTAAATAAAATACTATCTAAAAAAACCTAAGCTCCCCATTTCCCTGAAAAGGGCATTTGGATGGGCATTGCCCTTAAAAGGGCAGTTAGCTCTTTTGCAGCCCAAAGTCCCTAACCTAAAAATAAAACCCACCCAATACACCCTAAAAAAAACCTAACACTAACCCCCTGAAGATCGACTTACCGGGAGACGTCTTCATCCAAGCTGGGCCGAAGTCCTCAACGAAGCCGGGAGAAGTCTTCATTCAAGCCGGGCGAAGTGGTCCTCCAGACGGGCAGAAGTCCTCATCCAGACGGCATCTTCTATCTCATCCAAGATGGCGTCCCTTAGATTCCGATTGGCTGATAGAATTCTATCAGCCAATCGGAATTAAGGTAGAAAAAATCCTATTGGCTGATGCTATCAGCCAATAGGATTGAAGTTCAATCCTATTGGCTGATCCAATCAGCCAATAGGATTGAGCTTGCATTCTATTGGCTGATTGGAACAGCCAATAGAATGCGAGCTCAATCCTATTGGCTGATTGGATCATTCTATCAGCCAATCGGAATCTAAGGGACGCCATCTTGGATGACATCACTTAAAGGTACATTCATTCAGCTTTAGTCGTCGGATGAAGAGGATGCTCCGCGTCGGATGTCTTGAAGATGGACCTGCTCCGCGCCGGATGGATGACGATAGAAGATGCCGTCTGGATGAAGACTTCTGCCCGTCTGGAGGACCACTTCGCCCGGCTTGGATGAAGACTTCTCCCGGCTTCGTTGAGGACTTCGGCACAGCTTGGATGAAGATGTCTCCCATTAAGTCGATCTTCAGGGGGTTAGTGTTAGTTTTTTTAAGGGTGTATTGGGTGGGTTTTATTTTTAGGTTAGGGACTTTGGGCTGCAAAAGAGCTAACTGCCTTTTCAAGGGCAATGCCCATCCAAATGCCCTTTTCAGGGCAATGGGGAGCTTAGTTTTTTTTAGATAGTATTTTATTTGGGGGGTTGGTTGTGTGGTTGTGTGGGTGGTGGGTTTTAGTGTTGGGGGGGATTGTTTGTATTTTTTTTCAGGTAAAAGAGCTGATTACTTTGGGGCAATGCCCTGCAAAAGGCCCTTTTAAGGGCTATTAGTAGTTTAGTTTAGGCTAGGGATTTTTTTTATTTTGGGGGGGATTTTTTTATTTTAATAGGGCTATTAGATTAGGTGTAATTAGTTTAAATATCTGTAATTTGTTTATTATTTTCTGTAATTTAGTGTGTTTTTTTGTGTACTTTAGCTAATTTAATTTAGGTAATTGTATTTAATTTAGTTAATTTATTTAATTATAGTTTAGTGTTAGGTGTTAGTGTAACTTAGGTTTTATTTTACAGGTACTTTTGTTTTATTTTAGCTAGGTAGTTATTATGTTTTATTTTAGCTAGGTAGTTATTAAATAGTTAATAACTATTTAATAACTATTCTACCTAGGAATATTTATTTAGATTTATTGTAATTATATTTAAGTTAGGGGGTGTTAGGGTTAGGGTTAGACTTAGGTTTAGGGGTTAATAACTTTAATATAGTGGCGGCGATGTTGGGGGCAGCAGATTAGGGGTTAATACATATAATGTAGGTGGCTGCTGTGTCCGGAGCGGCAGATTAGGGGTTACAATTTTTATTATAGTGTTTGCGATGCGGGAGGGCCTTGGTTTAGGGGTTAATAGGTAGTTTATGGGTGTTAGTGTACTTTTTAGCACTTTAGTTATGAGTTTTATGTTACGGCGTTGTACCATAAAACTCTTAACTACTGACTTTTAAATGCGTTAAAAGTGCCATGGAAGTCCCATAGAAAAAAGACTTTACAACGTTTATGTAAGTCGTTTTGCGGTAAGGCCAAAGAAGTGTGCGGTACACCTAAACCTTCAAGACTCGTAATACCAGTGGGTGTAGAAAAGCAGCGTTAGGACCTCTTAACGCTGCTTTTTTTACCCTAACGCACAACTCATAATCTAGCCGTATGTGTCCTATAAATCTACCTATGTGCCCTATAAACCTACCTATGTGCCCTATAAACCTAACATTGTGCCCTATAAACCTACCTATGTGCCCTATAAACCTACCCATGTGCCGTATAAACCTACCTAACGCCTAGATTTAGAGTTTGGCGTTAGCCGTCAAAACCAGCGTTAGAGGCTCCTAACGCTGGTTTTCGGCTACCGCTGGTATTTGGAGTCTTGTAGGTAAGGGTCTAACGCTCACTTTGCAGCTGCGACTTTTCCATACCGCAGATCCCCCTACGCCATTTGCGTATCCTATCTTTTCAATGGGATCTTCCTAACGCCGGTATTTAGAGTCTTGGCTGAAGTGAGCATTAGAAATCTAACGACAAGACTCCAGCCGCAGAAAAAAGTCAGTAGTTAAGAGCTTTCTGGGCTAACGCCGGTTCATAAAGCTCTTAACTACTGTGCTCTAAAGTACACTAACACCCATAAACTACCTATGTACCACTCGATTACATTTTTTTAACCCCTAATCTGCCGACCGCATACCGCCGCCACTTACGTTATACTTATGTACCCCTAATCTGCTGCCCCTAACACCGCCGACCCCTATATTATATTTATTAACCCCTAATCTGCCCCCCAAAACGTTGTAAAACTAAATTGTGGGTGTGGTGATGGGTGTATTTATAGGCATTTTGAGGTTTGGGAAACTTTGCCCCTCCTGGTAGGATTGTATATCCCATACATCACTAGCTCATGGACTCTTGCCAATTACATGAAAGAAATACAAATAACAGTTTAAAATAGTATACAAATATGCAGTAGATATTTAATGATAATAGCGAATATGCAGAAATAACTGCACCCAAGCTAAAGATTTAGTGTTAAAACTAAACAAATCTCTTAAATGTAATAGTAGATCCTAAAAAACAGATATGCAATAACAATATACAATAAACATTTAATATCAATAGTTAATATACAGAAATAAATATAAAAATATAAAATTAGAATTATACCTAGACTATCAAAAAAGTCTAGATTATGCTAATCTCTAAGATGTTATAATGTTAAATGCATATGTTGAAGCGTTGACAAAGTATATAAATGTGGGATTAGAAGAAATAATAAGAGAAAATACAAAAAAATAAGAAAAACTAAGAATAAGAAATAAGAGGGATAAAAAGGGGGAAATAGGAGATGAGAACAAAATCTGACCTATATTGTCTTATAAAATAAAGAGAACTAATCATTGATAAAACAATTTATGTCAAACTCTATATTTAGACCAGAAGGTTGAAGGGTCTTTAGAAGGAAGATCCACCTGCTTTCTTTTTTGAGGAGTTCCTTATGGGGATTACCTCCTATCTATTTTTTTTACTTGCTTGTCTATTCCCATTTATGAGAAACAGCTTGCATCTCCTTGATTGCAACTACCAAAGTGCTTTGGAACCGGACGATCCTTATTTCTATCCAGACTAACATTTTCTATTGACCACAAATGCTCCCTGATTCTATCACGGAGGGGTCTTTCCGACTCCCCCACGTATTGTTTTCCACATTTACACTGAATCACATAAATGACATTCCTATCTACACATCTAATTAGATTTTTAATTTTATATTTTTGACTAGTTCCATGGGAGACCACCTCTTTATAAAGGAGATGAGATTTTAACTAATGATAAAGGTTTTATACACACTAATCTAAGAGAAAAGTCAACTTTCTACCCAAAACAAGATAAAGGACCAATCTTGGAAACTTTTAAGAAATGTTTCCTACAAGATATTAAAAGTATTAGTGATATCCCCCCAAAAAATACTAATGATTTAACTAAAAATCAGTTGAGAGTAATTACAAATCTAGAGCAGAACAAGGATCTCATCATAAAGCCTGCGGACAAGGGGGGTGGGATAGTCATCTTAGAAAGTGATGACTATAATAACATGTGTAAAAATATTTTGAATGATACAGCAACCTATAAGAAATTAAGTAAGAATCCTACCCCCAAATATATTATAGAACTGAAAAAATTATTGGAAATGGCCAGAGAAAATGAAATATTATCTAACAAAGAGATTAACTATTTACTTCCGAAATTCCCTAGAATTCCACTTCTATATTGTCTTCCAAAGATCCATAAGTCTCTATCTAAACCACCAGGGAGGTCAATAGGATCTACTATTACATTTAAGAGATTTGTTTTAACTCTAAATGTTTAGCTTGGGTGCAGTTATTTCTGCATATTTGCTATTATCACTAAACATCTACTGCATATTTGTATACTATTTTAAACTGTTAATTGTATTTTATGTATTTTTTGTACAATGTATTTTTGCAAAATGTATCTTTTTGTAAAATGCATTTTTTGCGCTGTAATCATTTCCACTTTTTCACCCTTTTTTCGCCAAATTAATCGTTGTTAGCTAAACATATAGTTATCAACCTTTGCCTTTAAAGGGACAGTTAACCCAAAAATTGTCTCCCCTTTAAATTGTTCCTTATTATTCGTTTTACCTGTTGGAGTGTTTTAAATTGTTTACAAGTAGCTCCTTTACCCATAATTTGGCATTTGAAATAGCTGATTTAGCTTGTGGTTTCCCAACCTATACTGAAAGTTTCTATACAGGAGTATATTCTATAGAATAGCTTAAGTGAACACAGCCAGCAGAAGAGATCACACTCTCAGTGGGGGGCATGATAGCTAAGTAATTAAATGATAATTTCCATTGTTCTCTCTAAGTATTGAGCTTTGGTTTTCTAGACAAATATAAGATAAGGAAGCAAGTGTGTGTACATAAAAGTGATAACATAATGAGATATGATATTACCTGAAGCTCAACCCATTCTAATAGGCTGTGGTTTAAAGGTACAAAACCAGCTACTTCATATATACAAATAAACCGAAAAATGCAATTTCTCCTACATTTTATGCTCTGCAGTTAGTATAACAAGTCATTGAAAATACATTAATATAAAAACAATTTTACAGTGTACTGTCCCTTTAAGATTTCAGGCCTCTCTTTTTCTTTTTGCTAATTAATGGTGTCTAAGGGTATTTATAGCAGTAAAGATCCATTGATTTTAGAGTTTGAAAAAGGCCCCTTGAGGCTGAAACTCGTTACTCGTTTGTCCTGTCTGGGCTTCCATAGTCCAGTTTTTGCACTTCTTGTTTCCAGAGATGCCAAGGTGTCCGCTCTAGCGAAAGTTTTTTGGCACTGTAATTGTCCATACACTTGCTGTGAACCACCAGCTCTGCTGAATACACGTTGTTTAAATTAGCTCAGCCGAATTATCGCAACTGTTTGGAAGCAACTGTTTGGAAGCACTGTATACCTATGAGGATCTTCATATCACACTCGGTGTAAGTAAGACTTGACACCTTTTGTTGTGGTTTCATATGTCGCTTCTCATTTGAATCTTCTTGTATTCCAACGTTCCAGGCTTTCCTATATCGGAAGACTCATGTATAAAGACCCTCTGGCATTCATACTTGGATCCGTATCTGGGATGTTTTGTCTTTGTTTTTAATATCTCATTTTATTTTACCTTTTTTTTTATTTTATGTTATTTTATTGTATTTCAACAACATTTGTATGTGTATTTTATCCTCTTTTATTGATACTATGCTTATATCAATTTGTTGATTTGTTGCTCGTATGATTATATGAGTCATTTGTTAAAAGATTGTGCTTTAATCACTGTGTTATTAAATTGTATCAACTGTTAATCTATTTGGGTCATATTTGTATCAAACCCATCTTTATACACTTTTTAGTGTTTATAAACTATAGGTTTACTAATTCAAGGTGTTTATTTATACAACCTATATATTTTTAATATTACACACTATAATACTACACACTTTTTAGTGCTCTTTTTAGTGTTTATTAAATACACGTGTTTAGTCACGCAAGGTGCGTCACATACACGACTCACATCTTTTGAATCTTTTGAATCACTTGACTTTATGTCATTTCTTATTTACTTATTCTTTTTTTTTTTTTTTTTGCATATGCACATTAAAAAACCTCTATTGTCATCTTGGTTACTAATTTAGCTTCTTCTGGTTGGCGAATATTACATTATTCTGTTTCCCAAAGAGAATTTTTTTCTCCTTCACATTGTTTGGGGATATTAGAGATCCCCTTTTTTGCACTGTGTTCTTAGTAACTTTTATTTTAGCGCAAATATCTTTTCACACTTTTCTTTGCAAAACAATGCTGCCATAGAGTACTTAACCCCTTAAGGACAAGGCCATTTTTCAATTTCTTTCCCTTAAGGACCAGGGCTATTTTTACATTTCTGCTGTGTTTGTGTTTAGCTGTAATTTTCCTCTTACTCATTTACTGTACCCACACATATTATATACCGTTTTTTTCCCCACTAAATGGACTTTCTAAAGATACCATTATTTTCATCATATCTTATAATTTACTATTAAAAATATTATAAAATATGAGGAAAAAACTTAAAAAACACACTTTTTCTAACTTTGACCCCCAAGATCTGTTACACATCTACAAACATCAAAAAACAAACATGCTAAATAGTTTCTAAATTTTGTCCTGAGTTTAGAAATACCCAATGTTAACATGTTCTTTGCTTTTTTTGCAAGTTATAGGGCAATAAATACAAGTAGCACTTTGCTATTTCAAAACCACTTTTTTTCAAAATGAGCGCTAGTTACATTGGAACCCTGATATCTGTCAGGAATCCCTGAATATCCCTTGACATGTATATATATTTTTTTTAGAAGACATCCCAAAGTATTGATCTAGGTCCATTTTGGTATATTTCATGCCACCATTTCACCGCCAAATGCGATCAAATAAAAAAATAAAATCATTTTTTCACAATTTTTTTCACAAACTTTAGGTTTCTCACAGAAATTATTTACAAACAACTTATGCAATTATGGCATAATGGTTGTAAATGCTTCTCTGGGATCCCCTTTGTTCATAAATAGCAGACTTATATGGCTTTGGCGTTGCTTTTTGGTAATTAGAAGGCTGCTAAATTCCACTGCGCACCACACGTGTTTTATGCCGAGCAGTGAAGGGGTTAATTAGGGGGCATGTAGGGAGCTTGTAGAGTTAATTTTAGCTTTAGTGTAGTGTAGTAGACAACCCAAAGTATTGATCTAGGCCCATTTTGGTATATTTAATGCCATCATTTCACCGCCAAATGAGATCAAATTTAAAAAAAACTTAACATTTTTCGCAATTTTAGGTTTCTCACTGAAATTATTTACAAACAGCTTGTGCAATTATGGCACAAATGGTTGTAAATGCTTCTCTGGGATCCCTTTTGTTCAGAAATAGCAGACATATATGGCAATGCTTTTTGGTAATTAGAAGGCTGCTAAATGCCGCTGCACATCACACATGTATTATGTCTAGCAGTGAAGGGGTTTATTAGGGATCTTGTAGGGAGCTTGCAGGGTTAATTTTAGCTTTAGTGTAGAGATCAGCCTCCCACCTGACACAACAGACCCCCTGATCCCTCCAAAACAGCTCTCTTCCCTCCCCCACAATTGTCCCCGCCATCTTAAGTACTGGCAGAAAGTCTGCCAGTACTAAAATAAAAGGTATCTTTTTTAGCATATTTACATATGCTGCTGTGTAGGATCCCCCTTAGCCCCAAACCTCCCTGATCCCCCCCCCAAACAGCTCTCTAACCCTCCCCTCTACATTATTGGGAGCCATCTTGGGTACTGGCAGCTGTCTGCCAGTACCCAGTTTACAAAAAAATATATATTTTTTAATTTTTTCCCCTCTTTTCTGTAGTGTAGCTCCCCCCCCCCCAAGACTAAACCCCCACCCCTCCCAGATCACTTTGATTATGTATAATACATTTTTATTCCCCCTCTCTCCCTCTAAATGTTAACAAACTGTTACATAGTGTAATGGTCCGGTGCAGAGAGGGCCACAGAATGGCTCTCTCTGCATCGGATGGGGAAAAATGTTATTGCAGTGATGCCTCAATATCGAGGCATCACTGCAATAACCGGAAAGCAGCTGTAAGCGATCAGGATCACTTCCAGCCACTTTCAACCCCAACGTGGTACAGGGTACGTCGCTGGTCTTTAAAGACCAGTTTGTGCAAGACGTACCCTGTACGACATATGTCGATAAGGGGTTAAGTCACATGCACACTTCTAAACTCTTCCCTTAACCCTTCTATTCTTTTTTTCCTTCTTTCTTTTAACAACTTTTTTGTGTTAGGAGTCTTGTGAGTTTTATATTTTTCTTTCTTGTTTTTTTTTTTGTCTTTTCCTTAATAATGATCTATCCTTGTGTGTTTCTGCATTTCTTTGTTGATTGTGTTTTTTATTATTATAAGAGTGTTTTGTTTTTATCTATGGATAGCGAGAGTAATAGCATTAGGGGGAGGGGCAGAGGGATAATGCAGATGTAGCTGCTACCGGGGATTTTAGGGGCGATCAGGTAAGGTTAGGTGGGGAGTTAGCTAGGGGAATAGAAAGACGGAGTGATAGCTTAAGGGAACAGTCCAGTCAAAATTAAACTTTCATGAATCAGATAAGCAGGCAATTTTAAGCAACTTTCTAATTTACTCCTATTATCAAATTTTCTTTGTTTTTTTCTTTCACTCATGGTTAGTGTTTGGCTGAAGCCATTTATTATCAATAAACTGTGTCTACTCTTTTTAAATCATAATGACAACAGAAACTACCCAAATGACCCTGATCAAAAGTGTACATACCCTGGTGATTTTGGCCTGATAACATGCACACAAGTTGACACAAAGGGGTTTGAATTGCTATTAAAGGTAACCATCCTCACCTGTGATTTGTTTGCTTGTAATTAGTGTGTGTGGGTGTATAAAAGGTCAATGAGTTTCTGGAATCCTGACAGACCCTTGCATCTTTAATCTAGTGCTGCACTGATGTTTCTGGATTCTGAGTCATGGGGAAAGAAAAAGAATTGTCAAACGATCTGTGGGAAAAAGGTAGTTGAACTGTATAAAACAGGAAAGGGATATTAAAAGATATCCAAGGAATTGAGAATGCAAATCAGCAGTGTTAAAAAATCAAGAAGTGGAAAATGAGGCGTTCTGTTTGATAACATACTGCATTCATCTTGCCATTAATTCTGACCAAATTTCCTGTGCCTTTGTAGCTCACACATCCCCAAAACATCAGCGATCCACCTCCATGTTTCACAGTAGGAATGGTGTACCTTTCATCATAGGCCTTGTTGACTCCTCTCCAAATGTAGCGTTTATGGTTGTGGCCAAAAAGCTAAATTTTGGTCTCATCACGCCAAATGACTTTGTGCCAGAAGGTTTGAGGCTTGTCTCTGTGCTGTTTGGTGTATTCTAAGAGGGATACTTTGTGGCGTTTGCGTAGTAATGGCTTTCTTCTGGCGACCCGACCATGCAGCCCATCTTTCTACAAGTGCCTCTGTATTGTGCATCTTGAAACAGCCACAACACATGTCCTGTATTTCACCTGAAGTTATTTGTGGGTTTGTCTTTGCATCACAAACAATTTTCTTGGCAGTTGTGGCTGAAATTTTAGTTGGTCTACCTGACCGTGGTTTGGTTTCAACAAAACCCCTCATTTTCCACTTCTTTATTAGAGTTTGAACACTACTGATTTGCATACTCAATTCCTTGGATATTTTTTTATATCCCTTTCCTGTTTTATACAGTTCAACTACCTTTTCCCACAGATCCTTTGACAATTCTTTTGCTTTCCCCATGACTCAGAAACCAGAATCGTCAGTTCAGCACTGGATGAAAGATGCAAGGGTCTGTCAGGAGTCCAGAAACTCATTGACCTTTTATATACACACTATAATTACAAGAAAACAGATCACAGGTGATGATGGTTACCTTTAATAGCCATTCAAACCCCTTTGTGTCAACTTGTGTGCATGTTATCAGGTCAAAATCACCAGGGTCTGTAAACTTTTGATCAGGGTCATTTGGGTAGTTTCTGTTGTCATTATGATTTAAAAAGAGTAAACGCAGTTGATTGATAATAAATGGCTTCAGCACTAACCATGAGTGAAAGAAAAGTTTTTGTGTTATCATCCATATTCTCTGAAAAATGGCCAAGAAATCATAAATTCTGCCAGGGTATGTAAACTTATGAGCACAACTGTACATTCCTACCAGGAGGAGGCAATGTTTCCCAAACCTCAAAGCCTATAAATACCCACCCACCTTACTCATATCCCAGTTTGAGTACAGTGTTTGTCAGAGGGATGTGAGAGGAGTTTGCCTAAGGTTATCATGTTCTACCTCTGTTTAAAACCTTCTATGGGCTATCTGTAAATTGGTCGCTGGGATTCATCTCCTGCCTCCCTTTATAGTTCAACATGCTCCTATATCTGTATCTCTGCTGATATGTTTTCAGCACTGATTAGTGGACGAGTGTCTCTCAAAAATTTAGGTATTTTGTTTTTTTCTAAAGGCACTCATAGCTAATTTGGGCACTTTTATTTAAAGGTTCTTGCACAATTATATTTATATTTTACAGCCCAGGGACATTTGTAACATTCTATATATTATATATTTCTGAGGATGGATAGTATAAACGCTGCTATACACTATATATTACTTACCTTTAGCCGATTTTTGTTTAAAATTGACAAGCGCGCCACCTCTTTTAAAACCCGCCCCTTATGGCATAATTTTTGCACTTTTTTGCCGCGATTTTCATGCTTTTTTCTAGTTTTAAATAGCCACTCTTTGCATCTCTCAGATGCCTCGCAATTTATATAGGGGCCTTATGTTTTTTACATAAACTTATACTTAAAGCTCTTTAAATAAGTATTTTTATGACTATTTATTTATTTATTTATTTATTTAGCAAAGATCTTTTCCAATACTCAAAGTTTTTTTTAACAAATACGTTTTTTTTCTAAATTGTAATTAATTTTACTTTTTTCCCAAAAATGTTTTTTGTTTTCTCTGCCATAATGGAACAAACCACTTCTGTCCCTGAAATCACCATAGGACCTGAGTCTATTGAACACCTTTCTACCAAAGCAAAGTGTATCTTTTGCAAATTTACGTGATTTATGTATATTGTTTTTATCACGACCTACTGATGCTCCTATGGTTTCAAATGCTCCTTCTGTTTCAATTTCACAGATGGATGTAGATGGCGTACCCCCAGCAATGAAGAAATTTATTGCTGCTTCAATTGAGAAGGACCTGACTGAATTTCCGCCTTCAAATAAGTGTAAGAGATCAGCACATGTTTTACCTTCTTCTAGTAAAATCTGTACTGATCAGACTAATACTGATATATCTTCTCATGATGAGGATTCCTCTGATACTGAGGTTCCTTTATCTGATACAGAACCAGATAAATCTTTTTTATTTAAAATTAAGCACATTCATTCTCTTTTAAAATAAGTTTTAGTCACTTTAGGTATTGAAGAAGTTAAACCTTTTGAGGATATTCCTTGAAACAAGTTAAATTATTTTTTAAGTCTAACATTGTTATTCCAGAGATATTTTCTGTTCCTAATGCAGTCTCTAATATTATCTCTATAGAATGGTCTAAACCTGGTACTTCTTTTAATCCTTCTTCTAGTTTTAAAAAATTGTATCCTTTACCTGTTGCTAATTTGGAGCTATGGGAAACTATCCCTAAGGTAGATGGGGCTATTTCTTCTCTAGCTAAATATACTACGATTCCATTAGAAGATAGTACTTCTTTCAAAGATCCTCTAGATAGGAAACTTTAATCTTTTAAGAGAAAGGCTTATTTACATACTGGTTATGTTCTTAAGCCAGCTATATCTATTGCTGATGTAGCAGCCGCCTCTACTTTTTGGCTTTCAAATCTTGCTCAGCAACTTTCTTCAGACCCTGAATGCTGTAATGTGATACATCTACTACAAGAAGCAAATCTTTTTATATGTGATGCAGTATTTGACATTGTCAAAAATAATGTTAAAACTATGTCTTTAGCTATTCTTTCTAGAAGAGCTTTATGGCTCAAAACTTGGAATGCTGATATGGTTTCTAAGATGAGATTACTATCTCTTTATTTTCAGGGTAAGAATCTATTTGGTTCACAATTAGATTTTATAATTTCCTCTATTACTGGAGGTAAGTCAGTTTTTTTTTGCCTCAAGATTATAGCTCTAAGGGGAAATTCAAGGCTCCAAATTGTTTTTGTTCTTTTCAAAACAAAGATCAGAAGTCTTCCCCCTCTGTAAAAGCCCCTGGCTCTAACTGGAGACCTTCTTCCAATTGGAATAAATCTAAACAATTCAAGAAATCTAATCCTATCCAAAAAACAGCATAAAGATGTGGCCCCAATCCAGTTCTTCTGGTAGGGGGCAGATTAAACTTTTTTCAGAAAATTTGGTCAGAATCTGTCCAAAATCCCTGTATTCAGAATATAATTTCTCAGGGATATTGAATTGGTTTCAAAATCATATCCCCAAGGGGACAATTTTATTTAACTCATGTTCCAAAACATCCATTAAAAGATTAGACTTGGGGCGGAGTTTGAACGGAGACGGAGATGGCCGCATAATTATGCAGCTCTGTGCAGGGTATTCAATAAAGAGGTTTCAAAACCCGTAAAACACCACTAAAGCAACTAGAACTGGCCTTGGTAGGCAACCCGACTAAGGAAGATGCAAAAGACTTGTTCCTAGAGATCGGGATCATAAGTTAAAGGAGGCTATATGAAGGGATTGATCTGAGTCGGCTGAGCGGAGGCGCCATTTTAGCAGCCCACAAGGAAGTTTGCATTTACAGATGCGGCTACACAATTGAATATACACGCTGCAATCCTCACCAGGACATGCCGATACTGCATTTACACCATCACAAATGAGTAGGGCCGAAAACGCAACTCGAGATCTCCTAGAATGGTAAGGGGGAATTCCCACAGCAGCTTACACGCAACAGGGTTAGGACTATATGGCTACGCTGCTTAAACAGCTGCACATAAAATTATCCATATTGTCCCTTTTGAGGATAGGTGTCTGAGAGGTCAGAGCTTAATTGCAGAAGGGCCCTAGGATATGGCAATAAGATATTAAATCAGTAAAATAGCGGTAGGGGAGTTTGGTCTGGAAGTGGCCCAGGAAGGGTTAACGCTAACAAAGCGGAAAAGTAAGGAAGCTAAGTGAGAAAATAAATAAACATATCTGCTATTACAGGAATATAGTATAGCCTTTGGATGGAACACTGGCTGATCCATCTATACGGAGTAAAATTGATTTGTTACACTAAACGTTTTTTACCCTGCAACCTACTATCTGAAACTTTTTGAAGGTGTAGCTGGGTGGTATAGCACTGTCTCCTGGAGCTGGAGCCCTGCCAAGTGAATAAGGGGAATGGCGTCCAGAAAATTGCACAAAACACCGATGGTGGGTAGAGCAGCAGCAGCCAGTTTATTTTTCAAATCCTCTAAGGGAGATAAAGTTGCAGAACTCCAAGAAGCAGAGCAGGAGGAGGAAATGGAAGCAGAATTAAGTACGCAGGCCAGTGCTGAGGATCTAATCCCGGTCACGAGAGCAGACATCAAAACACTAGTTTCAAAAAAAGATATAGAGAAAAACTTTGAAAAGATGTGGAGTAAAATGGACTCCTTTCAAAACACCATCACCAATAGCCTGGCGGAACTTAAACATGAAATTCTTGACTTGGGCACGAGAGTTTCGACTTTGGAGGAGAATGAAAACAATGTCGAAGAGACAGTGACTAATTTATCTCAACGGACATTAGATCAGCAAATAGAACTGGATATTCTCCAAGACAAAATGGAGGAGATAGAAAATCGCACTCGTCGCAGTAACCTGCAAATTAAAGGAATTCCGGAAACTATAACACAGTCAGACCTACACAACTATCTAAAACAACTTTTCCGAGCAATTACAGGCTGCGCTGAGGAAGACAACTTCCAACTAGAAAGGGCACATAGAGCCCTTAAACCAAAGCCGAAAGGAGATTATCCCCCTAGGGATGTCATAGTTAAGTTGTTCCCTGAAAAAGAACTAATTCTCCAGGCAGCAAGGAAGAATCCAACTTTTAAATATCAAGGAGTAGTGATCCAGTTCTACCAAGATTTATGCGTATGGACTCTACAGAGGCGGGACTCGCTCAGACCTCTCACCCTGCTGCTTCGCAAAAACCAAATAAATTACAAATGGGGTTTTCCCTTTGCCTTACATATACTACACGAAGGTAAAACAATGACGATAAAGGACAGACGGGATATTCCTGATATCTGCACATTCCTCGGATTAGAAGCACCTTGTAACACACTTGTTACTTTTGTAAAGAGTTGTGTTTGTTGCTCTTTTGTATATTGTCTCTGATACTATTTCTGTGTAAAAGAGATCAAATACGGTGAGCTTATTGTTCAAAAAATAGTTGATATTATCAGAAACTTGATAGCATGTTCTGAGTAATATGCCTTTTCTGAACTAAAGAGGTTTTGTAGCGTGATCATATATATATAAAGAGCTATAGTTTAGATAGCGAGTTTAACTTCAGTTAGATAAATTGTATCTTAGATATTATCCTCTGAGTCTCCGTTCATCCATTCATCTTCACACACTCACACACCAAAATAAAAGTTATATTTACAATATCCTTTAAGCGGTATTACACTTAACTTTTAGTCAGCTTGAAAATGATTGGTGATTCAGTTCAACATACATCTGTGAAGATGAGAGCAGTTTTATGCGGTAAATTGTTGGCACAGTTCGTATGCATAAAATACAGTCAGGGTGCAATTTACCTTAATCCGATTCAAACCGATGCTGTAGGAAAAACAGGAGAGAGCGTCTTACCTGGAAGAGACTCGAGCGGTTAGTGAGACCGCGGCGTGTGAGCGTGACTTACTTCCGGTTATCGGTGAAGCGAGGAGACAAACAAACAGAGAGTTCAAACTGATAACTTGTAAGAAAGACTTCTGTAGAAATAAGATAAACAACTTGTCTTGATTGTAGTCCAGATAGAAGAGAATCAGAAGTTAAAGTTGAGATAACAATTTCTTGCTTTGACCTGAAAAGGAAAATAACCTGCGAGTATAAGCAGGATAGAGAAGTGTGCTTGACATACACTTCAATTAACAGGCAATTTGTAAGTGGAAAGGTGAGCTTTAAATAGGGGTGAGCAGTTGATGGGAGGTTCTACTTAAAGAGATATTACATCCCCCCCGTTAAGGGAGCACCCCTGGAGAACCTGGATGAGATTTGGAAGGATAGCGACGATGAAAACGTTTAACAAGGTCAGATGCATGAACCGCAGACTGAGGTTGCCAGGAATTCTCCTCAGGACCATAACATCTCCATTGTATCAGATATTCCAATCTTTTCCTCCTGATTCGAGAATCCAATATCTTTTCCACTTCAAATTCCTCTTGGTCATCAAGAAATGTAGGGGGTGGAGGAGTTAGTTTTAATCTTTCATGATCTGATATATAAGGTTTTATAAGAGAGACATGAAATGTATTGTGTATTCGATAATGTGTTGGTAGGTGAAGTCTCACTGCGTTAGGGTTTATGATTTTGTCAATAATGAAAGGTCCTATAAATTGGTTAGCTAACTTTTTACTTGGTGTCTGTAACCGTAAGTGCTTTGTGGATAAAAGGACTTGGTCACCTATTTTATAGTCAGGTGTTTGTCGTCGTCTTTGATCATAGTAACATTTTTGTCTGTCCTTGGCTTCAGCTAGGTGAGTCTTTAGAATCTTTAGTCTGTCTTGTAAATTATTTGCAAAAGTGGTAGCGCTCAGGGAATTAACTGTTGTGTTAGTGATTGTTATGGAGGTAGGGTTGTATCCATAAGTGGCAAAAAATGGAGTCATTTTTATTGAGGAAGAGATGGAATTATTGTATGCAAATTCTGCCATAGGAAGGAGAGTGACCCAGTCATCCTGTAAGTGCGTAATGTAGCATCTAAGAGATTGTTCTAATGTTTGGTTGAGACGCTCTGTTAACCCATTAGTCTGAGGGTGAAACGCTGTTGAATACCTTGCATCTACTTTTAACAACTTACATATAGATCTCCAAAATGCGGAGGTAAATTGAGTGCCCCGGTCACTTATTATGGTTGTTGGTAAACCATGTAATCTGACTATAGAACTGATGAAAGTCTTAGCAGTTATCATAGCAGTGGGTAGAGCTTTAAGTGGAGTAAAATGTGCTAGTTTGGTCAACTGATCAACTACTACAAATATCGTATTATATTGTTGAGATGGAGGTAACTCAACAATGAAATCCATGGATATGACTGACCATGGTCTATCAGGAATAGGTAGGGAGGTTAGGTATCCAATGGGTTTCTTGTGTTCTAACTTGTTCCTTGCGCAAATATCACATCCTGTTATGTAATCTGTTATGACCTTTTCCATCTGTGGCCACCAAAAATAGCGTCGGGTCAATTCGGTGGTCTTTTGAATTCCGGTATGACCTGATAGCATGTTATCATGTGTGTATGATAATATGAGTTTACGTAATTTTTGTGGGATATAAAGTCTTCCTTTATGATAAAGTAAACCTGTGGTTTCATCTTTAATGCAATCTTGAGGTATGGTTATCTCTGTTGTTAGAGCTGAAAGTATCTCTTTCTCTAGGTTTGTGAGTGATCCTAAGAATTTTTCTTCTGGTATTACTGGTGTTGGTTCAATTGCTGTTAAGTTATTTTCGTATTGTCGTGACAAAGCGTCTGCTTTGGCATTGGCTGTTCCAGGCCGGTAGGTTATCTGAAAGTTGAATCGGTCCATAAATAAAGCCCATCGAACCTGACGAGATGAGAGGGTCTTATTAGTTTTCAGATATTGTAAATTTTTATGATCAGTATATACCAAAAATGGTTCTTTGGTTCCTTCTAATAAGTGTCTCCAATGTTCTAGAGCACATTTTATCGCTAATAATTCCTTATCACCGACACTATAATTTCTTTCTGCAGGTAGGAAAGTCTTAGAGTAGTAAGCGATAGGATGGATCTGTTTTGTTATGACGTTTTGCTGTGACAATACAGCACCGATCCCTGAATTAGATGCATCCACTTCTAGAATAAATGTTTGGTTATAGTCCGGTAGAGCTAAGACAGGCGCGGTAGTGAAAAGGTCTTTTAGCTTAATAAAAGCTTCTTGAGTCTCATTGTTCCAAAGAAATTTCCGTTTATTACTAGTTAATTGAGTGAGTGGTTTTACCACTGAAGAGAAATCTTTGATAAATTTCCTATAAAAATTTGTGGGCCTGGGCCAATTGATAATTGCTTGGATCTTTTGTGGATCCATTTCAATCTTATTGGGCTTTAGAATATAACCTAAGAATTTAATTTCAGACACATGGAAAATACATTTTTCTAATTTAGCGTAGAGTTTGTTTTGTCTCAACCTTGTCAAGACCCACCGAACATGTTTTTCATGGTCTTTTAAATTCTTTGAGTAAATTAGGATATCATCCAGATAGATGATTACACAGACATCAGTGAGGTCATGGAAAATTTCATTTATGAAATGCTGAAATGTTGCTGGAGCATTGCATAATCCAAACGGCATAACGTTATACTGGTATAAGCCGTATCTGGTGCGAAATGCGGTCTTCCATTCATCACCCTTTTTTATACGGATTAAGTTGTAAGCCCCTTTTAAGTCGAGTTTCGTAAAAATCGTGGCACCAGTTAGTCTTTCCAGTAATTCAGGAATTAAAGGTAAAGGGTACTGATTTTTTATCGTTATTTTGTTTAAAGCTCGATAATCAATAATGGGGCGTAATGTTCCATCTTTGTTTTTAACGAAAAACATCCCAGCAGCTGCTGGTGAAGTAGAGTGAGATATGAATCTCGAGCGGTTAGTGAGACCGCGGCGTGTGAGCGTGACTTACTTCCGGTTATCGGTGAAGCGAGGAGACAAACAAACAGAGAGTTCAAACTGATAACTTGTAAGAAAGACCTCTGTAGAAATAAGATAAACAACTTGTCTTGATTGTAGTCCAGATAGAAGAGAATCAGAAGTTAAAGTTGAGATAACAATTTCTTGCTTTGACCTGAAAAGGAAAATAACCTGCGAGTATAAGCAGGATAGAGAAGTGTGCTTGACATACACTTCAATTAACAGGCAATTTGTAAGTGGAAAGGTGAGCTTTAAATAGGGGTGAGCAGTTGATGGGAGGTTCTACTTAAAGAGATATTACACACCTGATCTACCTACCAGCCACAGCGAATCAGAAGTGGAAAGACCCTCCCAGAGAGAAGAAAAGACCAAAAGAACCAAATGGACTAAAGTGTCCAAGAAAAAGCCAAGATGACAGGATACAGAGAAAGGACTTTGCTAATCTTCTTATGGAAAAAAACTACAGGATCCTACGGAAGAGCGAGAGACAGATGAGTATACTTTGCAATGTTTTAACATTCTATGCTCACCACAATTTCTCCTAGTTAGGGATTATGCTGTTAATGCTTGCAGAAGAAAGTTAGCATTAGCCCCCCCTTAATTTATGTTACAAGGTCTTGTTTGTTGTTGTTTTTTTTGCCCATAGGCTAAGGACAAATGTTAATTAATAGTTAAAGATAGTCTCCTAAGAAATAGGGTTGTTGGAACAAGACGTTAGACATGGAACAAAATAGACTATCTCTTGAGGAACACTACTACACTTGAACAGTGAAGGTGGTTTACGGGGAACATACCCTGATTTATTTAAGATGCGATAACCTTTGGGACTATAGCTTCAATTATAATAGGTTATAACCCTGCACAAACTTTTTCTTTTATTTTTAGTAAAATTGATATGGACAGTTCGAGTTATATTCAGGGTCTTTACCTGAATAGTTTTTGTTATTATATGTTTGTAATGTTTAAAAAGTTATTATGTTGTTTTCATGTGTGGTCAAATGGGACACTGATGATTAAGAGAGACTCTGTCAATCCAGTTCAAGGGAGTAAACAGCGCTGTCTTAATAATAGCAGGTTCATACTGTAATAAATGAATGGGTGGGTGTACACTAGTACTTAGAGAATTCAGTACAAGCCTCCTAACTATTCTAATTTCTCACAAATTACAATAAAGATATTAGATATAGAGTAGCGTTTTGTTAGAGGCGCCCCAAAAGGCTCACTGTAAAAGTGGCTAGAATGTGAAAATTCAAAAAATAAAAATAATAATAATTAATAGAATGTAGAAATTCAAAAATAAGAAAATACTATTGTAAACGTAAAAAGTTATTTTCCTAGTGTGAGTTACTATGTAAACTCTGTTATATATAAACCTGGTTTGGATAATCTAAATTAGAATTTAAAACTCAAAGGAAATTTCACTTCCGGACCCAATGTTCACTCTAATTGAAACTTACAGAAAAGAAAAAACTTACATTGATAGATAGAAATATAAATGTAATAAATATAAAAAGAAATTGACATTCAAATATCTCGGTAAATACTATGATTATTATAAAAATCAATAAAAATATAGACACCGGTGTCACTAACAATTAAAATTCAATTTACTGTTATTTATAACTTTGCATAAAAACATTAATACAATCATCTAATGATAAAGGCGTCTCAAGATTTTCTGCAACTGACAGCCATGTATTACAAGTCAAGGAAATATTAGGCACTTGCGATGTATTCAAATGCTTAATATATGTGTTCTTATATTCAGTGAAATTTAGGTAATAAGTCAGTTCATTAATTTTGACTCTCTTCTTCAGCGTGTGAATAATAAATCTTGAATGTCCAGGTCTGTATCGTGGTATGTTTGGGTACAATGATGTTGAACTGTTCGATTGTTTCAATGAATGAGCAGCTATTTCAAGATGTGGTTTGTTTATGTTCCAGGTGGTTGCTATATTGTAACTTAAATTGATACTCACTGTTGTTTCTTCGGCTTCAGAGCTAGTAGTTATTGCTTTCGTACTTACTCTTAGAAGCTACTTTGTTTCACTTAATGCTTGGACCGACAGGTCTGCTTACAGTCTGTTTTTGGTGTGTCGAATCTTATCCAATCCGTGTGGAGTATGATGAGTGCGCGCACTTTTTGAAAAAGTTGTCTGTTGGTTCCCGTCTCCTACCGCTTCTATCTGTGTTCAGAATTGGTTCTGGGAGTGGGATCTGACAAAAATCTCCTACCAATACAGTTTGCACCTAATTATGTTAGTGCAATACTGATAATGGTCCTGGGAGATCTGTAATGACGACTCTTTAGATCTGGGAGCTGAGTAGTATGATCTACGCGTTTCAGCTAAAAATAGCCTTTATCAAGATGGTTCCTTGTCTACCGCTCCTTCCTTTTATACCAGTATGATTAACCCTTTCTTCATTTCCGTGCTCAATCCCAATCACACCTGCTGATTCACTGTTATATACTTCTCACTTTCGAACCTATATACAAAATACATTTGCTTGCAAACCAATATATAAATGATTCATCATATAATGTAATTATATTTCTATTCAAAATGAAATAAAAATTGTACTACCTAAATATTATGTGTCAATTCTTTTAAAAAATGATGAATTAACCCTTCCCTCTGTCTCATAGTGGAACATTGGATCCGTATATTTAAATTCGTTTATAAGACCTTAACTATTAACGTTATTTAATTTCTATATGAGACTATACGCCTGTGTTATTTTATTCTATGTATTGTCTTTTTTGAAAGAAGACTAATGAATTTGAGTCTTCTATATCCATTATATATCTAGGGGTTTTTGCCAAATTTATTCCTCGCTATATGGTGAATAAAATATACAATATCTATTCTAATATAAAGGTTTTTTTTAACTGGTTTTTATCGCTATAAGGGGGATATGATACACAATAAATGCAATCTTCAATTATCTTAGAGGAAAATGCAAAGTATATTTTATTGGCTGTGTTTATGTTGCATAAAAGCAACTTAAGATTTGTATGTACATTTGATGATCAGTATTTCTTCTTCTTTAATCTTCTATAATGAAATATGTTGTTTTATAACACCCATTTATACATGTTGATTATAAATATGAATATATCCATACACTTTCCTAACAGCTAAAATGTTTCCTATTCTGAAGTTTTTTTCATTTATTTTACAGAACTTTTTTTCATTAAGCTAATGGATTTAGCAAATATGTACATCATCCCTTACTGTGTTATTAATAACAGTGTACTTTATACATAATTTTATAATTATGAATTCTTTTTGAAATCTCTTGCTATTCAGTCTATGGAATTATAATACGAAAAATGAGATTTTGTAGTATTATAATATATCAGGTGAGATAAAATTCAATTTTTTATTTTTTTATTTGAGAATAAAGTTGAGATCTAATTCACTATTTAAGCCCTTGGGAGCCAATGTGCCAAAACTATAAATTAGTTCTGCTTCCTGTCTAATAAGTTTCGTCTGCTTCGTCTGCCATCGGGTTCTATCTTTTTAATTCCCCAATATTTAAAGTCCTCTAATTTACCTGAATGAACCTCCAAAAAATGTCTGTAAAGGTTTGTGTTTTTTCTTTTGTGCTCTATTGCAAGGAGATGTTCCCTTATACGATCTTTCAGTTTCCTACCAATTTGTCCGAAATACTTCAAATTGCAGCTACATTGTATTAAATATATTACATTCATATCTGAACATCTTAATATACCATTGATACTCAATATTTTTCCTGTCTTGTCTGATTTTATATTTTTTATTTTACTACTAAATTTACAAGATTTGCATTGCCTTCATGGAAAGAAACCTTCAATTCGGTTTCCCTCAAGGTCCTTAATATTTGTCAATGTCATTTTTTTCTTTCTATACTCACTTGGTGCCAATATGCTTTTGAAATTTTTTGCTTTTTTATAAATAAATTTCGGATTTCTCCCCAATGTGTGTCCTATAACTGGGTCTTTTAACAGTAAAGGCCAATGTCTCTTAACAATTTTTTCAAAGAATTTATGTTGTTCTGAATATGTTGCTATTATAGGTATTTCTGAATTTAGTTCTCCATTTTTGTGTGTCCCTAAATTTAGTTCTCCATTTTGGTGTGTCCCCTCTTTTTTTATATTTGATTTATTCAATAAAGTCTCTCTATCCACTAGTTTTACTGTTTTGGCTAGTTCTACAATTTTATTCTCTTCATATCCTTTCTGTTTAAATCTATTTATTAGAATTTCTGATTGTCGGTCAAAATCATCATTATCAGTACAATTTTTCCTGACTCTTAATAGTTGGCCTTTGGGTATGTTATTTTTCCATTTACTATGATGGCAACTCCTCGAGTCCACATAATTGTTAGAGTCTACTTTCTTGAAGTACGTTCTAGTTTTGATTTCACTATTGACAATCTCTACTTCTATGTCCAAAAAATGTATTTTATTCGTACTATATTCTGAAGTAAATGACAGCCCAAATTCGTTATTATTTAGATCTTCCAAAAATAATTCAAATAACTCTGAGTCTCCTTTCCAGATTAAAAACAAATCATCTATGTAACGCTTATAGAGCACAAGATTCGCACCCCATGGTCCATTCTCGAAGAAATCCTTCTCAAAATGTCCCATGAATAAATTTGCGTAACTAGGTGCGAATCTTGTGCCCATAGCCGTGCCTTGTGTCTGTAAATAGTAGTTATCATTAAATTTAAAATAATTTTTAGTGAGTATGAATTCTATACAATATAGTAAAAAAAATTCTTGTGTATTTTGCATTTCAGGATCTGATTGTAAATAATATTTAATAGCTACCAGCCCCAAATTATGCTGTATGCTTGTATATAATGAACTAGCGTTGCAGGTCACTAAAAGATAAAAAAAAAATTTCATTCTATCGATTTGAGTAGATTTAAAAATTGTGTTGAATCGGCTAAGTAAGATGGTAAATCTTTGACATATCTCTGTAGAAAATGGTCTATGTAATGGGATAAATTTGAAGTAATGGAATCGATACCTGATATTATTGGACGCCCTGGAGGATTATGCAAGTTTTTATGAATCTTAGGTATAAAATAAAAGATTGGTATTCTAAAGTTTTGTATTACAATGAAATTTAATTCAGAACTATTTAATAGTCCTATAGAATGTGCTTTTTGCGTTAATTCTTGAATTTGAGAAAAATAGTTGTCACCCGGGTCATTCTTTAATCTTTTATAAGTGTTTTTGTCCTCAAGTATTCTATTTGCTTCTTCCAAATAATAGTTTTTACTCATTATTACAATTCCTCCCCCTTTATCCGCCTGCTTTATAACCAGGTCTTCTCTTTTTTGCAAGCTTTTTAGAATATCTTTTTCTTTTAATGTCAAATTCCAATTTATACTTTTTTGGGGGTTTTCTTTTGATAATTCAAAACTATCAATATCTTGTTTAACTAATTGTTCAAAAGTTTGTATAAAACTTCCTTTTTCATGACTGGGAAAAAAGGTAGATTTTTGTTTCAGATCAGTATGTTTGAATACTTCAACTGTTTTAATCTGTTGATGTCCATTTGTAGTGGTGTTTTTCAAAATGGGATTTTTTATAAAATGTTTTTTCAAAGTGAGTTTTCTTATAAACTGATTTATATTAATTAAATGTTCAAATTTATTAATTTTAGTTGAGGGTGCGAAGGATAAACCTTTGCTGAGCATATGTTCTTCTTTTTCTGTCAAATCAATCTCACTTATATTAAAAATACTTTTGATCTGTTCTTTTTTGTTATCAACAGTTGTTTTTTCACTTATTCTGTCTTTATTTTGTCTATATGTTACAGATTGTTTTCCCTTTCCTCTACCTCTAGAACCTCTCTTCTTCTCTTTCGGAGGGTCGTGTGTATTGGCCCTGCCTACTCCTAAAAAATCTTCCGATGTACTGGGTTGTTCATTCATTTGGTCATTTGATCCATCTTCATTTTCTAATATTTCATATCTATTTTGCACCGTGATTTCATATTCTGCATTATTTCTATTATTTCTTGTATCTTGTTTATGTCCTCCATTAGTTTTAAAGTTTCTCCTGTTCTCATGGTAATACTGATTCTCCTTTCTATCTATGTGATAGTTCCTTCTATCTCTAGGTGTTTCTTGTCTATACGTGTTTGATCCATTTGACTTATTGGTCCAATTATTATAATTGTTTTTATTTCTATAGTGAAAATAATCTCTATTTTCATAATATGTCTGTTCATCATCTCTAAAGTTTCTATTATATGTCTGATAGGATTCTCTTTGTTTATAGGATTCAAATCTAGGATTATAATTTTGCTGTCTATAATTTGATCTATAGTCATCATAAAAATTATGATTGTAGTTGTCTTTATAAGATCTCATATAAGGTCTATTATATCTAATCTCATTTTCTCTCCAATTCTGTCTATAATCTTTTTGTCTGATTCTTTCTTTCTCTTTAATTTCTCTAAAGTTTCTGGTTTCTTTATTGGGGACATTCGTTTGATTTTTATTGTTATTAGTATTAGAATTAGAATTAGTTTTTTCTCCTTTATTTAGATTTTTATTCAATTTAGAATTAGGTTCTTCCTCATTATAATCCTGTATGGGGTTCTCTTTCTTTTTGCTAAATAGTGTAATACTTCTTTTGGGGTTTGTCTCCTCGTCTTGGCCTGCAGGATATTCTATATTATAATCTCCTTCATCTCTCTCAAATTTGTGCCATTTTAGTTTTAAGATTTCGTGCTGTAGTTCTTCTAATTTTGAAATTAATTCTTTCTGTTTATTCGTGTAAGTGGCATCATTCTTTTTAGTGTCTAAAATACTTTTATGTTTAAGAATATCTTCTGCTAAATTGTCTAATGCCAAAGTTCTGGCCTTAATAATAACTCCTATGAGATCTTGTGATGCCTTTTCTAAAATATCATACCATTCTTTTATCAAAATTTGATTTAATTCAAAGGTGCTGTCTTTTTTTACCCTTAACCCTCTCGGTACCATCCCTAAATTTGCATATTTTTGCATGAATTTCAATTCCGTGTTGATTTTAATTTCTTTGGTCAATAGATTTTCCAAACTATCAAGATTTATATTTGAATCACTGTGAAATTGCACATCTTTTGTGAATGTTTTAGTGGTTATGAATTTATCAGTTGAATCTAATAAATTATTTCTCATAGTGAAAATATCCATCTTAAAAGTCTTGTGAAAAGTGATGTAATCAATAAAAAGTGAAAAATAATACAAAAATAAAAATAGTTTTATATCTATAAAATAGTGTGTATTAATAATTCTCTAAGTGTATAGTGTACTTGTGAGAGTGTTACAAATGAATGGGTGGGTGTACACTAGTACTTAGAGAATTCAGTACAAGCCTCCTAACTATTCTAATTTCTCACAAATTAGAATAAAGATATTAGATATAGAGTAGCGTTTTGTTAGAGGCGCCCCAAAAGGCTGACTGTAAAAGTGGCTAGAATGTGAAAATTCAAGAAATAAAAATAATAATAATTAATAGAATGTAGAAATTCAAAAATACGAAAATACTATTGTAAACGAAAAAAGTTATTTTCCTAGTGCGAGTTACTATGTAAACTCTGTTATTTATAAACCTGATTTGGATAATCTAAATTAGAATTTAAAACTCAAAGGAAATTTCACTTCCGGACCCAATGTTCACTCTAATTGAAACTTACAGAAAAGAAAAAACTTACATTGATAGATAGAAATATAAATGTAATAAATATAAAAAGAAATTGACATTCAAATATCTCGGTAAATACTATGATTATTATAAAAATCAATAAAAATATAGACACCGGTGTCACTAACAATTAAAATTCAATTTACTGTTATTTATAACTTTGCATAAAAACATTAATACAATCATCTAATGATAAAGGCATCTCAAGATTTTCTGCAACTGACTGCCATGTATTACAAGTCAAGGAAATATTAGGCACTTGCGATGTTTTCAAATGCTTAATATATGTGTTCTTATATTCAGTGAAATTTAGGTAATAAGTCAGTTCATTAATTTTGACTCTCTTCTTCAGCGTGTGAATAATAAATCTTGAATGTCTGTATCGTGGTATGTTTGGGTACAATGATGTTGAACTGTTCGATTGTTTCAATGAATGAGCAGCTATTTCAAGATGTGGTTTGTTTATGTTCAAGGTGGTTGCTATATTGTAACTTAAATTGATACTCACTGTTGTTTCTTCGGCTTCAGAGCTAGTAGTTATTGCTTTCGTACTTACTCTTAGAAGCTACTTTGTTTCACTTAATGCTTGGACCGACTGGTCTGCTTACAGTCTGTTTTTGGTGTGTCGAATCTTATCCAATCCGTGTGGAGTATGATGAGTGCGCGCACTTTTTGAAAAAGTTGTCTGTTGGTTCCGGTCTCCTACCGCTTCTATCTGTGTTCAGAATTGGTTCTGGGAGTGGGATCTGACAAAAATCTCCTACCAATACAGTTTGCACCTAATTATGTTAGTGCAATACTGATAATGGTCCTGGGAGATCTGTAATGACGAGTCTTTAGATCTGGGAGCTGAGTAGCATGATCTACGCGTTTCAGCTAAAAATAGCCTTTATCAAGATGGTTCCTTGTCTACCGCTCCTTCCTTTTATACCAGTATGATTAACCCTTTCTTCATTTCCGTGCCCAATCCCAATCACACCTGCTGATTCACTGTTATATACTGCTCACTTTCGAACCTATATACAAAATACATTTAATTGCAAACCAATATATAAATGATTCATCATATAATGTAATTATATTTCTATTCAAAATGAAATAAAAATTGTACTACCTAAATATTATGTGTCAATTCTTTTAAAAAATGATGAATTAACCCTTCCCTCTGTCTCATAGTGGAACATTGGATCCGTATATTTAAATTCGTTTATAAGACCTTAACTATTAACGTTATTTAATTTCTATATGAGACTATACGCCTGTGTTATTTTATTCTATGTATTGTCTTTTTTGAAAGAAGACTAATGAATTTGAGTCTTCTATATCCATTATATATCTAGGGGTTTTTGCCAAATTTATTCCTCGCTATATGGTGAATAAAATATACAATATCTATTCTAATATAAAGTTTTTTTTTTAACTGGTTTTTATCGCTATAAGGGGGATATGATACACAATAAATGCAATCTTCAATTATCTTACAATATTACTTAGAGGAAAATGCAAAGTATATTTTATTGGCTGTGTTTATGTTGCATAAAAGCAACTTAAGATTTGTATGTACATTTGATGATCAGTATTTCTTCTTCTTTAATCTTCTATAATGAAATATGTTGTTTTATAACACCCATTTATACATGTTGATTATAAATATGAATATATCCATACACTTTCCTAACAGCTAAAATGTTTCCTATTCTGAATTTTTTTTAATTTATTTTACAGAACCTTTTTCATTAAGCTAATGGATTTAGCAAATATGTACATCATCCCTTACTGTGTTATTAATAACAGTGTACTTTATACATAATTTTATAATTATGAATTCTTTTTGAAATCTCTTGCTATTCAGTCTATGGAATTATAATACGAAAAATGAGATTTTGTAGTATTATAATATATCAGGTGAGATAAAATTCAATTTTTTATTTTTTTATTTGAGAATGAAGTTGAGATCTAATTCACTATTTAAGCCTTTGGGAGCCAATGTGCCAAAACTATAAATTAGTTCTGCTTCCTGTCTAATAAGTTTCGTCTGCTTCATCTGCCATCGGGTTCTATCTTTTTAATTCCCCAATATTTAAAGTCCTCTAATTTACCTGAATGAACCTCCAAAAAATGTCTGTAAAGGTTTGTGTTTTTTCTTTTGTGCTCTATTGCAAGGAGATGTTCCCTTATACGATCTTTCAGTTTCCTACCAGTTTGTCCGAAATACTTCAAATTGCAGCTACATTGTATTAAATATATTACATTCATATCTGAACATCTTAATATACCATTGATACTCAATATTTTTCCTGTCTTGTCTGATTTTATATTTTTTATTTTACTACTAAATTTACAAGATTTGCATTGCCTACATGGAAAGAAACCTTCAATTCGGTTTCCCTCAAGGTCTTTAATATTTGTCAATGTCATTTTTTTCTTTCTATACTCACTTGGTGCCAATATGCTTTTGAAATTTTTTGCTTTTTTATAAATAAATTTCGGATTTCTCCCCAATGTGTGTCCTATAACTGGGTCTTTTAACAGTAAAGGCCAATGTCTCTTAACAATTTTTTCAAAGAATTTATGTTGTTCTGTATATGTTGCTATTATAGGTATTTCTGAAATTAGTTCTCCATTTTTGTGTGTCCCTAAATTTAGTTCTCCATTTTGGTGTGTCCCCTCTTTTTTTATATTTGATTTATTCAATAAAGTCTCTCTATCCACTAGTTTTACTGTTTTTGCTAGTTCTACAATTTTATTCTCTTCATATCCTTTCTGTTTAAATCTATTTATTAGAATTTCTGATTGTCGGTCAAAATCCTCATTATCAGTACAATTTTTCCTGACTCTTAATAGTTGGCCTTTGGGTATGTTATTTTTCCATTTACTATGATGGCAACTCCTCGAGTCCACATAATTGTTAGAGTCTACTTTCTTGAAGTACGTTCTAGTTTTGATTTCGCTATTGACAATCTCTACTTCTATGTCCAAAAAATTTATTTTATTCGTACTATATTCTGAAGTAAATGACAGCCCAAATTCATTATTATTTAGATCTTCCAAAAATAATTCAAATAACTCTGAGTCTCCTTTCCAGATTAAAAACAAATCATCTATGTAACGCTTATAGAGCACAAGATTCGCACCCCATGGTCCATTCTCGAAGAAATCCTTCTCAAAATGTCCCATGAATAAATTTGCGTAACTAGGTGCGAATCTTGTGCCCATAGCCGTGCCTTGTGTCTGTAAATAGTAGTTATCATTAAATTTAAAATAATTTTTAGTGAGTATGAATTCTATACAATCTAGTAAAAAAAATTCTTGTGTATTTTGCATTTCAGGATCTGATTG
Source organism: Bombina bombina (assembly GCF_027579735.1). Classification (NCBI taxonomy): domain Eukaryota; kingdom Metazoa; phylum Chordata; class Amphibia; order Anura; family Bombinatoridae; genus Bombina; species Bombina bombina. The sequence goes on from NC_069501.1 coordinate 222,925,611, forward strand.
TAAATAATATTTAATAGCTGCCAGCCCCAAATTATGCTGTATGCTTGTATATAATGAACTAGCGTCGCAGGTCACTAAAAGATAATCTTTTTTACATTCTATCGATTTGAGTAGATTTAAAAATTGTGTTGAATCAGCTAAGTAAGATGGTAATGAAGAAAATGAAAACAATGTCGAAGAGACAGTGACTAATTTATCTCAACGGACATTAGATCAGCAAATAGAACTGGATACTCTCCAAGACAAAATGGAGGAGATAGAAAATCGCACTCGTCACAGTAACCTGCGACTTAAAGGAATTCCGGAAACTATAACAAAGTCAGACCTACACAACTATCTAAAACAACTTTTCCGAGCAATTACAGGCTGCGCTGAGGAAGACAACTTCCAACTAGAAAGGGCACATAGAGCCCTTAAACCAAAGCTGAAAGGAGATGTCATAGTTAAGTTGCTTCGGTTCGCTGAAAAAGAACTAATTCTCCAGGCAGCAAGGAAGAATCCAACTTTTAAATATCAAGGAGTAGTGATCCAGTTCTACCAAGATTTATGCGTACGGACTCTACAGAGGCGGGACTCGCTCAGACCTCTCACCCTGCTGCTTCGCAAAAACCAAATAAATTACAAATGGGGTTTTCCCTTTGCCTTACATATACTACACGAAGGTAAAACAATGACGATAAAGGACAGATGGGATATTCCGGAAATCTGCACATTCCTCGGATTAGAAGCACCTGATCTACCTACCAGCCACAGCGAATCAGAAGTGGAAAGACCCTCCCAGAGAGAAGAAAAGACCAAAAGAACCAAATGGACTAAAGTGTCCAAGAAAAAGCCAAGATGACAGGATACAGAGAAAGGACTTTGCTAATCTTCTTATGGAAAAAACTACAGGATCCTACGGAAGAGCGAGAGACAGATGAGTATACTTTGCAATGTTTTAACATTGTATGCTCACCACAATTTCTCCCATTTTGGGATTATGCTGTTAATGCTTGCAGAAGAAAGTTAGCATTAGGCCCCCCTTAAGTTATGTTACTAGGTTTTTTTTGTTGTTGTTTTTTTTGCCCATAGGCTAAGGACAAATGTTAATTAATAGTTAAAGATAGTCTCCTAAGAAATAGGGTTGTTGGAACAAGACGTTGGACACGGAACAAAATAGACTATCTCTTGAGGAACATTACTACACTTGAACAGTGAAGGTGGTTTACGGGGAACATACCCTGATTTATTTAAGATGCGATAACCTTTGGGACTATAGCTTCAATTATAATAGGTTATAACCCTGCTCAAACTTTTTCTTTTATTTTTAGTAAAATTGATATGGACAGTTCGAGTTATATTCAGGGTCTTTACCTGAATAGTTTTTGTTATTATATGTTTGTAATGTTTAAAAAGTTATTATGTTGTTTTCATGTGTGGTCAAATGGGACACTGATGATTAAGAGAGACTCTGTCAATCCAGTTCAAGGGAGTAAACAGCGCTGTCTTAATGATAGCAGGTTCATACTGTAATAAACTATGTCATCTACTCTCACAGTTCTCTCACATAATGTGAGAGGTATAAATACGAATGTTAAGAGAAAGATAGCCTTTACCCAATACTTAAAACTCAAAGCTAAGATAGTTTTCCTACAGGAAACGCACTTTACACAAACACTAATACCTAAGATCTGGCATAGACATTTCCCCCTACACTACCATGCTACAGCGGATCAAAAGAAGAGAGGTGTCTCTATCCTCATCCATTCCTCCTTACACTTCACAGTAGAAGAGGTTATAGCTGACAAAGAAGGCAGATTCCTTATAGTGAGGGGTAGGATTCAGGATACGAAGATTACACTCTGTAATATCTATGCACCGAATGAACAACAACATATATTCTTTAATCAGATCTCATATCACCTCACTCAATGGTCCCAAACAAGGACAATTTTAGCGGGTGACTTCAACATCCCACTGATGCTCCATTTAAATACCATGGGAAAAAAGATAACAAAGAAACAACAAAGACAACTAGTGATAATTAAGTCAGTTAGGCAATCCCTAGCTTCACATAACTTAGTTGACACCTGGGAGACCTTATACAGGGAGACAACTGACCATACTTTTTTCTCACATGCACATAAAACATACACCAGATTAGATTATGTAACAGTAAGTCAGATTTTGATACCTAATATCAGAAAGGCACATATATATCCCAGTGTGTGGTCCGACCACTCTATTGTACAGATAGACCTAACAGGAATAATTGACATCAAAAGACAAAGATCATGGACATATGACTCAAGCATTCTTAGCAACGAACATACATACAATCGGATACTTGAAACTATGGAGGAATACTGGCAACTTAACGAGCACTCTACAAATAATCCGCTATCCTCCTGGGCGGCGCATAAACCTTTTATAAGAGGAATCCTTATACAAGAAAAATCAAAGATTACTAAACTCGCCAATAAGGCTATAGAACAGCTACAGGCAGATATACATAAACTTGAAGCTCAACATAAACTGACCCTGTCAGCATCCATTTTCAAACTGCTCCAGACCAAGCGAAATATCCTTGCAAAGGTCTTAAATGACGCAGCGATAAGAGCAATTCAGAGACTGAAAAGCACTTACTTTATACGCTCAAATAAACCTGACAAATACTTAGCGAGTAAACTGAGAGAACAAAAATGTACACTATGTCATCCATACAAAATCAAGAGGGGGCAGGGACGAGTAATCCGCAGGAAATTGCGGATATATTTGCATCATATTATGAAACTCTCTATGATGGTAGGAAAGTTCAAAAATCGTCAGAGACGAGTGCTTCCACTACTAACTTTTTGCGACAAGCTAAATTAAAAGTTATAGTTAGTTGTGGTAGGTGGCGCAAACCAAGTTGCTATTCCCAATCTGTCTTACTGTAAATATGTGTGATAATATGTGGGCTCAATATATGTTAATGTTTTGATGAATACTATTTTATATTCTCTTTTGGAAAAAATTGGATGTCAAAACTTGTTAAGATACAAATATAATCCTTTATTAGATTGTGGTAAATTTACCCAATTATAGTGTTGCTAAATGTACAATTTGAGCAAAAATTGTTACAAATCCCTTCAAAAGTTTAAAAAATGACACCGGTGTCTCTATGTATAAAAATGTACGTAATAAATAAAAAATATGAATATATATAAAAAATTAAAATAATATCATTGAAATATTGCAATTTGTACAGTTATCACAAGTTATCGCAAGTTGTAATTTCTAACAAAATGTTTGTAAATACAATTTTATAGTGGATAAGACAATAGTTGCTGTATGGTTCATATAGGATATTTTGTTTCAAGTTCAGCTGTGCAATTGAGATCTTATCTTAGGTAACTATATATCAAATGCGCCGAACAAGCGAACAGCACAAAATGTCAAGAAGCAATAAAGTTGTTTATTGTAAAGTTGTTTATTGTAAAACAACTTTATTGCTTCTTGACATTTTGCGCTGTTCGCTTGTTCGGCGCAGGCGTCTTTTTCCACCTACCAGTGGCTGCTTCCTCTTGACAGTGGCCGTTGCCATTTTTCCCGGAGCATAGGAGCTGTCAGCTCTGGGTTTTAGTGACAGCCTTCTATTTGTTGTGTTTGGCCGTGCTCCCGGGCTTGTACCCAGATCGGTCACTGACCGACATCTAAGAAACCTGGGAACAACGGACCGGAGAGGTACGCAAATATTCCACACCAGGAGGTTATCCAACAACCACACCATCGTGATCGGTCACTGACCGACAGACAAGCCACAGAATAGAATAACATCAGCAAACGGTTAGCACCTAACCGCAACGAAGATCCCACCGTGATCGGTCACTGACCGACAGACAAGCCACAGAATAGAAAAACATCAACAAACGGTTAGCACCTAACCGCAACGAAGATCCCACCAAGAAACCCTTAAGAGCGCGATCGGTCACTGACCGACAAAGGACATGATAACAGAGCGGCCACGGCAACTACACAAGCATTTACATAAAAGTGAATTTTCTCGCAACAAACAGATAAGCCCACCTAACAAGGGGAAAACAAAGCGGCATTTATTTAACCGCCAGCAGCTCATATAGAACTGCCACCAGCTTGATCTAGAAACCTAAGCAAATCATTGGCATAGCGGCGTTTATTTAACCGCAATCATCTCAAAAAGTGATATCAAACAGATACACTTCAAGGTACAAATTCATAAACGTATATCAAGAGTGTGATGAAAATCGCACCAACATACCTCTACATTTGATATATAGTTACCTAAGATAAGATCTCAATTGCACAGCTGAACTTGAAACAAAATATCCTATATGAACCATACAGCAACTATTGTCTTATCCACTATAAAATTGTATTTACAAACATTTTGTTAGAAATTACAACTTGTGATAACTTGTGATGACTGTACAAATTGCAATATTTCAATGATATTATTTTAATTTTTTATATATATTCATATTTTTTATTTATTACGTACATTTTTATACATAGAGACACCGGTGTCATTTTTTAAACTTTTGAAGGAATTTGTAACAATTTTTGCTCAAATTGTACTTTTAGCAACACTATAATTGGGTAAATTTACCACAATCTAATAAAGGATTATATTTATATCTTAACAAGTTTTGACATCCAATTTTTTCCAAAAGAGAATATAAAATAGTATTCATCAAAACATTAACATATATTGAGCCCACATATTATCACACATATTTTCAGTAAGACAGATTGGGAATAGCAACTTGGTCTGCGCCACCTACCACAACTAACTATAACTCTTTAAACTTTGGGATAAAGTTTACTTCAGGTGTGCTAGATTCCCCACCAGCTAGACAGTCTAACTCTACCAAACATTCATTACTAAATTAAAAGTTATCAGTGACACAGACATAGATACACTGAATGCTGAGATCTCAACTCAAGAGATCATTAATGTGCTGAAAGAGTTAAAGATAGGTAAGGCGGCAGGACCCGACGGTCTATCCAGTGAATATTATAAGTTATTCAAGATGGCACTGGTCCCACACATTAGGAAGTTTTGTAATGACATTATGACTGGAGAGGAGATCCCAACAGATATTCTTAGGGCAAAGATAGTAGTTATCCCCAAGCCAGGAAAAGACCCCACATTGTGCAAAAATTACAGACCAATTTCCCTGATCAACCAGGACATAAAAATCCTGACAAAAATTTTAGCCAATAGACTTAAGATGATACTCCCAAACATTATACATCCTGACTAGGTGGGGTTCATTCAGGGAATAGAAGCCCCAGACAACATACGGAGAACCATTGATCTGATAGAGCACCTGAGGGAAATGGGAACGCCTTCTCTGCTCCTATCCCTGGACGCGGAGAAGGCGTTCGATAGAATAGATTGGACATACATGTTTGAAGCCCTACGGGCATTTAGGTTTAAAGGAGAATTCCTACAAGCAGTTAAGGGAATTTATTCCACACCAACAGCCACAATAAGTGCAGCAGGCTATCAGTCTAGATCCATACAGATATTAAACGGTACACGCCAGGGCTGCCCACTGTCTCCGCTCCTATGTATTGAACCACTTGCGTCCCGTATCAGAGGGTCCGAGGAGGTAAAGGGAGTAAACATAGGGAAATCGGAATATAAGTTGTCATTATTCGCTGACGATATCTTACTGACGCTAACCAAACCGCTTAATTCTTTGACGCACTTATATCAGATTCTATGGGAGTTCTCAGAGATCTCGGGCTACAAAGTGAATTTAGACAAGTGTGAGGCTTTGCCGTTATCGATCCCCTCTCATACACAAAAAACTATAGAGATTAATTTTGAAATTATATTGACCAAACACTCTTTACCTTACCTGGGTACTAAGATCTCAGATTCATTGGATACATTGTACAAATTAAACTACATACCATTATACAAGCAAATTAGACAGGATATACAGAAGTGGAAGAAGGGCAATTTCTCGTGGTATGGTCGCCTATCAACTATTAAAATGAACATATTTCCTAGAATTTTATATTTATTTCGCGCATTACCAATTAAAATACCCCCCCCCCCCAAGATTTGAAGAAACTACAGTCGGATCTCCAGTCTTTTTTAAGGGGAGACAGGGGAGCGAGAATAGCCTCTCAGGTGCTAGCCCGACATAGACAGCTTGGGGGTTACCTAATCTAGAAGACTATTACCGTGCCTCAAGGATTGCACAAGCCACCCTTTTAAGCAAACAGTCACAGAGGGTGATCTGGACAAAAATAGAGACAGAACTTATAGGCAAAGATGACTCCGACAGTATTTTATGGGAAACTGGTGGGGGAAGTGACAGTGCTATGAGCAGAATACCTACCATTAGGGACACGTTGTCCCTCTAGGGAGTAGTCACAAAAACCCAGGAGCTCATGCCTACAAATACATGGACTAGACCCATTAGGTATATTATACCAAAAGAGATACAGAAACAAATAGGAAAGTGGTCAAATAAAGGACTCTACAGAGTGGCAGACTTTATGACAAATAATAGTATAATTACGTTCAATCACTTACAGGATGCCTTACATCCAGACAGACTACACTGGTATGTATATTTACAGATTTCCTCAGCCTTAAGTAACTACACCGTACACCACAAACACCAACCAGGGACAAATCTTGAAAGGATTTGTAGGTCGATAGATAGGGAAAAACAAATGATCTCTAGACTTTATATAGACATTCAAAGAAGCAAAATTAGAATCAAACCCAATATAATATTAAAATGGGAGGATGATCTGGGAATCATCCTCCCGAAATAAGATTGGCACCAAATTATGTATAAGTCTTGCAAGGGACTGATAAGCGCTGATCTGCGGGAAAATACCATTAAGACGATATTCAGATGGTATCTGACCCCGATAAGCACATCGGATAGGCCGCACTGGTAAAGTGGCTGTTTGTTAAATCTAACTGTAAAAGTGGTGTTGTATAAACCAATCTATAATGCTAAAAGAACTTCGTTCAGTATGTAATCCTTTTGGACTTTTGGGGCAGCGTTACTGCAATAGCTGTGATAATGATGTGTGCAGAGGAAATAAGAATTTAGTTAGCACTAGTTTTGTGTTTGACAAAGATTGTGTGTGATACTATACACACCTACAATGTGATTATAGAATTGGTAGGTTAATCTAGCACTTTATAATGATCGTGTGTGATGCTATACGCACCTACAACGTGGTGATGCACTAACTATGTGTTTAACAAGAGTTGTGAAATATCTCTATGGTGATAATAAGTGCTGTGCAGTGTTAATTAAAAACAGGGGTTGCTATGTGTTAAGTGCAGCAATGATTGTAATATGGCACATACTCTATAACATCGCAACTCAAGTGGAGTAGTGGAGAATCTTACAATTAGATTTCAACAGTGCATATTCTCGTGCAAATACAAAGCAACAATATTAGCAAGAAACAAAGAACAGTATAAAATAGTCTTAAATATAAAATTGTGTGGTGATCACCCAAACAATGAAAAAAGAAAATGGCCAAGACAAAAATAATGTTATGTTCAGTCCGTGAAAAAAGTAAAAAATATAAAGTTGAAAATATATGAAAGTTCCACAGTCTTATGTGCAATATCCTTCAGAGTTTTAGCATATTACAGTCATATGTGTTATATCCTTAAAAATTGTAACCTATGATCGTGGAGTTGTGCGATCCAGATAATCTGGGTCCCTCTTCTTAGGTGCCAATAGTGTCTAAACGTTTCTAGATGACCGTCCCCAAGCTATCCCTAAAGTGGGGAAAGAAATATACAATAGTGCAGATTGTTTTTGTTCACTTAATATAAAAGGAGTAGTACTCACCAGCCGACGCGTTTCGGTCTTAACCAAGACCTTTATCAAGACTGGTATGTGCTATATAATCTGATCTTATATACCGGAGCTTTGACCGGTGTCTTTAGTGAACCGGACGTGTTTGATTGTATTGCTTCCGGTATTTTGTTAAACATTTTTCTAAATATAACTTCATTAAAAATAATAGAACATTCTTTAAAGAATTTAAATCTAGAATTGATTGTCCCAGTTCCTCTATACGAACAAGAAAAGGGTTTTTACTCAAATCTATTCATTGTACCAAAGAAGGAGAATTCCTTCAGACCAATATTGAATCTAAAAAAAACACTAAACAAATTTGTAAGAATTCAAACTTTCAAGATTGAAACTATAAGGACTATTCTACCTTTTGTTCAGCAAGGTCATTATATGTCCACAATAGACTTACAGGATGCTTATCTTCACATCCCTATTCATTCAGACCATTTTCAATTTCTGAGATTCTCTTTTCTAGAAAGCATTTTCAGTTTGTTGCTCTTCCGCTTGGCCTAGCAACAGCACCAAGAATATTTTCAAAGGTTCTTGGTGCCCCTCTATCTGTAATCAGAGAGCAGGGTATTGCAGTATTTCCTTATTTGGATGATATCTTGGTTCTAGCTCAATCTTTTCATTTAGCAGAATCTTACATGACTCTATTGTTGTTTCTTCAAAATCATGGTTGGAGGATCAATTTTCAAAATAGTTTCTTGATTCCTCAGACAAAGGTCACTTATTTGGGATTCCAAATAATCTCCATGGCTCATTCTCTGACAGAAAAGAGAAGAGTGAAGTTGGTTTCAGCTTGTCTGAACTGTCAGTCTCTACCATACCCTTCAGTGGCTATGTGCATGGAGGTGTTAGAATAAATGTGATGATTCTAAAAGAACCAAAATAAATAAAAAGTTCATATAAGGATATGTGTATTCTTGGGGAGACTTCTGTAGCTTTTATGCTTTTATGCCTTTTTGTATCCTTGAAGATTCTCAAAGAAAGGGAGAAAGAAATAGCAACATAGTGTAACTCTGTGATGGTTATCAACAATGTATCAAGCTTGTAGCCAAATGCCTACTCATATGTACTTGAGCTTACGACCAAGCTCAGGGAAATGCGCACACCCACTTTATACTGGTGGGTAAACAGTACTCTCACGGCAATACAGTATAAAAGATTTATTTAAAATCAAATAAAAAGCGTCACAAATGCAATACAAAACCACTTATGCAGAGGTTAATAGAGCGATATATATTAATATTGCTCACAAAAGTCAACTCCTACTGTAGGATGTCAGCGGATTCAGGCAGCAGAAACTTAACCGCCGCACTGATCAACTTGACTCCAAAGGGAGTGGCTCCTCCTACAAGTGTGTCAGCAGGTGTACAGACGCCAAGGAGAGTAAAAGATTCCAACGATCGTTTCGCTTTGCAAGCTTTTTCAAGGAAATGAAGTGCGCATGTCCATGTGACCTTATATATCAGTCTCTTGTGGTTAAAACGGATATCCGGATTCTTCTGTTGCCATTTTGGAAAAGGGCATGAGTGTCCTCCACTGGGTTAAAAGACTTGTGTAGATTTGGTTGATATTTACAGTCATTAAGGAAAACACGAGTATATACTTATTAATCACAATTACATTTTGAGAGATAGAAAGATTTTTCCATTTTCTACAAAACACACAGATAAGTCTTAATAGATTAAGTTTTCACTTGAGTAATATACCAAATATGGTATGACCATATTCTATATTTGCACTTATACTCAACTGATTCTACCATTCATTGCTATTTAGATTGTCTACTGATAATCTGTTATGTCTCAGTTTAGATTCAAAGATTATTCCTTTTTAAATAAAGGTTTGTTGCTCTTTTTTGTGCTAAGCAAGTAATTACAACTTAAAATTACCTGAATAGACAATGTGAGTCATTTATATGAAATCTTAAACTGAAGTGAAACGACTTGATTAAGTTGGAGTTAGAAACTCTTGTAAGAGTTAAGCAGTGAATTCGCTCTGTTATGAGTCTTAATACCAATCTTGAGTTAAAGTAGTATCCTTCTATCTTCACGCACACACACTCAATCACACTAAAATATGTACAAATATCAGTCATTCAATCTTGCACAGGAAGGCAGAAATAGTTAACTTGATAGAAGCTTTAAGTGGCAAGTCTGATAATCCACTATAGCGGAGTTAACCAAAATAACCTCTGAATATAAAGCACAGACTGATCCGGTTAGGCAATTGGCAATACAGATAAAATACCAGTACAGATATGGCAGTCTTATTTCAAGTACATGCAGTGAGCAATAATGCAGCATACGATACCGGTAACCAGTTTGTGAGAGGAGAGATGAGATGTGACCGCTGTTTAGGAAACAGCGTGGCGTGTGTGCGGCTTAGTTCCGGGACGCGGAGGCAAGTAGATCCGGATGCGTATGAATCTGATCCGGATGATGGTAGGTGTCTGTAGGGGAAATAATCCAAGACTTCAGGAAATTAGAAGTGGAGCCAAAAGTACAATATGACCTGAAAGGAAAAAGTATGAGCAACAAGTAGAGGTTGTTTAACTTCAATCTTCAGGCAAGGACTGTTTGATAGAACTTGCCTAATAAAGGGAGGATCATGAGATGGGAGGGGATAGCCCTTAAAGGGATATCACATTTCCCCCCTGTCAAGGGATCACCCCAGGGGATCCCAAATGAGGCTTCCAAGGATACCTGAGATGAAATTTTTTAATCAGTCGGGGAGCATGAATATCCGAAAAAAGTTGCCAGGAATTATCCTCGGGACCATAACCCTTCCATTTCACAAAATATTCCAGTTTACCCCGACGTATTCTGGAATCAAGAATAGAATGAACCTCAAATTCTTCCTGGTCGTCAATTAGAATAGGAGGTGGTGCGAGTTGACCCGTTTTGATGGAATCAACGTTATATGGCTTGAGTAGTGATACATGGAACGTGGGATGTATTTTGTAAGACTCAGGTAGAACCAATATAACAGCATTGGGGTTTAAAATCTTATCAATCTCAAAAGGTCCAAGAAATTGATTGGCCAATTTTTTACAAGGAACTTGTAACTTGAGGTTTTTGATAGATAGTAAAACTTTGTCTCCAATCTGATAATGTGGACTCTATGTTGATGTTGTCGATGTTGATCATAGTATCTTTTTTGATATGCCTTTGCGTTTGACAGATGAGATTTTAGTATATCTAATCTGTCCTGTAGATTGGATGTGAATTGTTGAGCACAAGGTGAACTAACTTCAGTCATAGAAAGTGCGATGGTATTTGGGTTATATCCGTAGGTGGCATAAAAGGGTGTCATTTTAATAGATGCTGATATTGAATTGTTGTATGAGAATTCTGCCATTGGAAGATAATCTTTCCAATCATCTTGTAAATGAGTGATGAAACATCTTAAGTATTGCTCCAAGGTTTGGTTTATCCTCTCAGTTAAACCATTGGTCTGTGGGTGAAATGCTGTGGAATATCTTGAATCAACCTTTAAAAGTTTGCATAAGGATTTCCAGAATGATGAGGTGAATTGTGATCCTCTGTCAGTGATAATAGTGGTAGGTAAACCATGTAATTTTACTATAGAATCTAGGAATGCTGTTGCTGTCGTTAAAGCTGATGGTAACCCCTTTAGTGGTATGAAATGAGCTAAATGTGTCAAATGATCTATCACTACAAGGATTGTTGTATTTTGTTGGGAACTCGGGAGGTCAACAATAAAATCCATAGATATGGTACTCCAAGGTTTATCTGGGATTGGCAGAGGTGTAAGTAATCCTATTGGTCTTTTATGTTCTACTTTATTTCTAGCGCATACCTCACAATGCATTACGTATTCGTAGACTGTGTGGTTCATCTTAGGCCACCAGAAATGTCTTCTAGTTAATTCGGTTGTCTTTTTAATACCAGGATGTCCGAATAGAGTACCATCATGGGTTTGTTTAAGGATTGAATTCCTGAGGGATTCAGGAATGAATAATTTTGATTTGTGGTAATATAGACCTGTCTTTAGGTCTTCTTTACAAGAGGGTGGTTTATTGCAATCACTTTGTTGAACTTCTAAAATTTATTTTTCTATTGCAGTTAGAACTCCAATGAATTTTTCTTTAGGTATAATAGAATCTTTAGTTATCTGACAGTTGTTTTTCGTGTACTCTTGATAAGGTATCAGCCTTAACAATTAAACTTCCTGGTTTGTAACTTATAAGGAAATTGAATCGGTCTAAGAATATAGACCATCTAGCTTGTCTTGAAGTGAGAGTTTTACTTGATTTCAAGTACTCAAGGTTCTTATGATCTGTATAGATCAGGAATGGAAGACTGGATCCTTCAAGTAAGTGTCTCCATTGTTCCAAAGAACATTTTATTGCAAGTAGCTCTTTATCACCTATGCTGTAATTACTCTCAGCAGACGTCAACATTCTAGAATAAAAAGCTATAGGATGTGTCTCTGTCTTTTCCTTGTTTTTCTGTGAAAGAATTGCTCCTATTCCAGTATTGGAGGCGTCTACTTCAAGGATAAATTGAGAGTTGAAATCAGGTAATGCAAGTACAGGTGCTGAAGTGAATTGTTTCTTTAGTGTATTAAAAGATAACTGTGCTTCTTCTGTCCATTTATATTTCTGTTTTTTACTAGTTAAACATGTTAATGGTTTCACAATCATTGAGAAATTAGCTATAAATTTACGGTAAAAATTTGCAAAACCAATGAATCTTTGTAAGGCTTTTACAGTTGTTGGCACCGGCCAATTTATAATTGCATTTATTTTTTCTGGATCCATTTGTATTCTGTCAGGTTTTATGATATAACCTAAAAATTTGATCTCTTGTACATGAAAGGAACATTTCTCAAGTTTAGCATATAATTTGTGTTCCTTCTAGTAAGTACCCAACGGACGTGTTTTTCATGTTCTTGTATGTTTTTAGAATAGATCAGAATGTCGTCTAAATATATTATAACACATACGTCTATTAGATCACGGAAAACCTCGTTAATAAAATGTTGAAAGGTAGCGGGTGCATTACTTAGCCCAAATGGCATGACATTATACTGGTACAAACCATAACGTGTCCTAAAGGCTGTCTTCCATTCGTCACCCTGTTTGATGCGTATGAGATTATAAGCTCCTTTCAAATCGAGTTTAGAATAGATGGTAGCGCCATGTAACCGTTCAAGAAGCTCAGGTATAAGCGGAAGTGGTTATCTATTTTTTACTGTTATGTTATTTAACACTCTGAAATCTATGATGGGACGTATGGTTCCATCCTTGTTTTTCACGAGAAACATACCTGCTGCTGCAGGAGAGGTTGAATGTGAGATGAAACCCTTACGAAGGTTATCATCTAAATATGACCTTACAAAAGATAATTCATTTTGAGATAACGGATATATCTTTCCGTGTGGAGTTTGACTATTAGGTATCAAGTCAATGGGACAGTCAAATTCCCTATGAGGAGGCAGATTTTCTGCCTCTTTCATGTTAAAGACCTCTGCCAAGTCCTGATAAGGTTTGGGTATACCATTCTCCAATACAGATATTGTACAGTGAGGATAACAAGTCTTTAGGCAATAAGGTGAATCTAATTTTAAGTCATTAAGTGTCCAGTCTATGGTAGGGTTATGTTTCTGTAACCATGTATACCCAAAAATGAAACTGTGTAAAGAAATAGGAATTAAATCAAATGTGATATATTCAGTATGTCCGTCTTTAGTTGTTATGAGTAGGGGTATGGTGTGGTGGGTGATAGGACCATGTTGTGTAAGAGATCCATCTATCAATTTGACAAAAACAGGTTTTGCTTTACACACATATGGAATTTTATTATTTTTAACAAAGGTACTATCAATATAGTTTCCAGAAGCCCCTGAGTCAATCAAGGCTGTGGATTGTATGTTTCTCTGATCCCACTGTAAGGAAAAAAATATAGTCATTTGTGTGTCAGAGCTTATATGGCACAATTGAGAATTATGAGCTTGCTTACCCTTCTTTTGTTTGAGGAGTATTGGACATGTAGCAACTGTATGCTCCTTGTGAGCACAGTAGAGACATAATTTCTCCAATCGTCTCCTGATTTTCTCCTCTGGGGTGAGAGGACCCTTGATGACCCCTATTTCCATAGGTGTACTAGGAGCTGACGATCTTTCAGAAGTTGGAGTATACATGGAGTAACGTTTAGGTATAACGTCATAACCTGTTCTTTCTGCTTTTCTTTCACGAAGCCTGCGGTCCAAGGTAGTACTTAATTTAATTAAACCAGAGAGGGTTTCAGGAACCTCTAACCTAGAGAGTTCATCCTTTAAATTTTCCGAGAGTCCTAAACGAAATTGATTTTTTTAAAGCAATTTCGTTCCATTGAGAGTCATTTGACCACATTTGAAATTCGGTAGTATATTCCTCGACAGTACGTTTTCCCTGTTTTAAAGAGCGCAGTTTAGTTTCTGCAGTAATCTGGGTGTTGGCATCCTCATATAAGTTTGCCATGGCGAGGACGAAATCCTGTAATGAGTCTAAGATTGGATTATTAGTTTCAAAGAACCTATTGGCCCATGATCTGGGTTCCCCTTGCAGAAATGAAATGGTGGTGCACACCTTAATTCTTTCTGAATGATAAGTACGTGGGCGTAGAGAGAATAGCAGATGACATGCATTTTTAAAATCTCTATACTCATTACGTTTGCCAGAGAAGGGTTGAGGGTATTGTATATGTGGTTCAGGGCAGTCAGTAGTTTTTGTAGGAATACATTCTTTAACTAAGGATCTTAATGCTACCATTTCTGCTTGTACCTCAGTTAACCCTTTGTTTAAATAATCAAGTTTCTGAAAAACATTGGTTAATTGATTTTTTACTTCCTGGGGATCCATCTTATAATCTGTACACAAGATTTCCCCTAAACTTTAGGCCTGAAGATTCTGTTATGTCTCAGTTTAGATTCAAAGATTATTCCTTTTTAAATAAAGGTTTGTTGCTCTTTTTTGTGCTAAGCAAGTAATTACAACTTAAAATTACCTGAATAGACAATGTGAGTCATTTATATGAAATCTTAAACTGAAGTGAAACGACTTGATTAAGTTGGAGTTAGAAACTCTTGTAAGAGTTAAGCAGTGAATTCGCTCTGTTATGAGTCTTAATACCAATCTTGAGTTAAAGTAGTATCCTTCTATCTTCACACACACACACACACTCAATCACACTAAAATATGTACAAATATCAGTCATTCAATCTTGCACAGGAAGGCAGAAATAGTTAACTTGATAGAAGCTTTAAATGGCAAGTCTGATAATCCACTATAGCGGAGTTAACCAAAATAACCTCTGAATATAAAGCACAGACTGATCCGGTTAGGCAATTGGCAATACAGATAAAATACCAGTACAGATATGGCAGTCTTATTTCAAGTACATGCAGTGAGCAATAATGCAGCATACGATACCAGTAACCAGTTTGTGAGAGGAGAGATGAGATGTGACCGCTGTTTAGGAAACAGCGTGGCGTGTGTGCGGCTTAGTTCCGGGACGCGGAGGCAAGTAGATCCGGATGCGTATGAATCTGATCCGGATGATGGTAGGTGTCTGTAGGGGAAATAATCCAAGACTTCAGGAAATTAGAAGTGGAGCCAAAAGTACAATATGACCTGAAAGGAAAAAGTATGAGCAACAAGTAGAGGTTGTTTAACTTCAATCTTCAGGCAAGGACTGTTTGATAGAACTTGCCTAATAAAGGGAGGATCATGAGATGGGAGGGGATAGCCCTTAAAGGGATATCACATAATCGTACATCTTGCTCCTTACTTTCATTTTTGTCTCGTAAATGTTTATTTCTATTTTTTTTGCCCCAAGTTACATAAACAACTTTATGTTCCTTACCCTTGTGTTAATACTTGAATAACATAGCAAAATGTAAAAAATAATAAAGAATATGTCACACCCAGGTCAGGGTTATCATGTAACATTGTCATTATGATTTATTTAGAAACTACTATTGCAGAAAATGATGTAATTCAAAATCTTTATTTAAACCATTAGGTATAAAAGTATCCATAGTGTGAATCCATTTAATTTTTAGGCGTCCTAGTTGGTTTTGTATGTCACCCCCTCTCCAATCTTGTTCAATTTTTCTTATCCCTAGAAATTCTAGATCACTGACTTTCCTTTTATGTACCCTGTCAAAATGTGCTGACAGTATATGATTTGGGTAACCCTTCTCAATATTGTAAATGTGTTCGTTTAGTCTTGTTCTAAGGAGTCTAGAGGTGCGACCTATATAAATTAGATTGCACGAACAGCGTAATAGATAAATTACATTCTTGCTATTGCAAGTAATAAATTGGTTTATTTCATAAACTTTTTTATTGTCTGCTGAATAGAACTTATTGCATAATTTGGGTGTTTTTTTCGTTCTCTGACATGCATTACAAAATAAACATTTTCTAAACCCTACCTGTAGAGTGGGCAGCCAATTTTTGGCGGATATTACACTTTGTTTATTCTTCATGTTGTTTGCATGTGATAACTGTAGTTTTAAATTTGGTACCTTTTTAAACATAATATTTGGACCTTCCCCAAGAAATTCCGTTAGTCCCGAATCTCTAGTGAGGATGCCCCAATGTCTATGAATGATATTTCTTAGTTCGTGACTTTGTGTGCTGTGCTGAAAAAATAATCTGTTTTCTACATTAGTATTCTTTCTATTATAATCTTGTGTATTTTTATTCTTATATTTTAATAATTCAACTCTGTCTATATTTCTAACCTTCTATTTTTTCCTCCAAAAAACTATTTGAATAATTATTTTCTAGGAATCGTTTTTTTTAATTTGAGATTGGGTTTGGTATTCATCTACTTCTTTACAGTTACGTCTTAACCTAACAAATTGTCCTTTGGGGACGTTCCTTAGCCAGTGGCGCTGGTGACAGCTATTGAGATTAATGTAATTATTCACATCTATACTTTTAAAGTGATTCCTTGACTTAAGTAAATTCTCCTTAACATAAATTTCCAAATCCAGAAATTCTATTTTTTCTTTACTGTACTTCCATGTTAGAGATACTTGAAACTCATTATTTTTTAAATGTTCCATAAATTCCACCAACTGACCTTCACTCCCTGACCATATTAGAAACAGGTCATCTATATAGCGGCGATAGGACACCAGATATTGCGCCCAGGGGGAGTTGTAGATGTAATTATTTTCCCAATTATCCATATACAAATTGGCATAGCTGGGCGCACTAGTGACGTCACATCACTGTACACTATCATAAATAAAGATCTTGGGATTGCATCAGTTAAAAAGATTTTGGAGGAAGATAAAACCTTGAATAGTAAACAACTGGAATTTATCCTGGAAGGCATTAGGATTATACTGGAAACTAACTATTTTTACTTTAATAAAACATACTATCTGCAAACTAGCGGTACGGCGATGGGCACCAGATTTGCGCCCAGCTATGCCAATTTGTATATGTCTAATTGGGAAAATAATTACATCTACAACTCCCCCTGGGCGCAATATCTGGTGTCCTATCGCCGCTATATAGATGACCTGTTTCTAATATGGTCAGGCAGTGAAGGTCAGTTGGTGGAATTTATGGAACATTTAAAAAATAATGAGTTTCAAGTATCTCTAACATGGAAGTACAATAAAGAAAAAATAGAATTTCTGGATTTGGAAATTTATGTTAAGGAGAATTTACTTAAGTCAAAGAATCACTTTAAAAGTATAGATGTGAATAATTACATTAATCTCAATAGCTGTCACCAGCGCCACTGGCTAAGGAACGTCCCCGAAGGACAATTTGTTAGGTTAAGACGTAACTGTAAGGAAGTAGATGAATACCCAACCCAATCTCAAATTTTAAAAAAACGATTCCTAGAAAATAATTATTCAAACAGTTTTTTGGAGGAAAAAATAGAAGAAGTTAGAAATATAGACAGAGTTGAATTATTAAAATATAAGAATAAAAATACACAAGATTATAATAGAAAGAATACTAATGTAGCAAACAGATTAATTTTTCAGCACAGCACACAAAGTCACGAACTAAGAAATATCATTCATAGACATTGGGGCATCCTCACTAGAGATTCGGGACTAACGGAATTTCTTGGGAAAGGTCCAAATATTATGTTTAAAAAGGTACCAAATTTAAAACTACAGTTATCACATGCAAACAACATGAAGAACAAACAAAGTGTAATATCCGCCAAAAATTGGCTGCCCACTCTACAGGTAGGGTTTACAAAATGTTTATTTTGTAATGCATGTCAGAGAACGAAAAAAACACCCAAATTATGCAATAAGTTCTATTCAGCAGACAATAAAAAAGTTTATGAAATAAACCAATTTATTACTTGCAATAGCAAGAATGTAATTTATCTATTACGCTGTTCGTGCAATCGAATTTATATAGGTCGCACCTCTAGACTCTTTAGAACAAGACTAAACGAACACATTTACAATATTGAGAAGGGTTACCCAAATCATATACTGTCAGCACATTTTGACAGGGTACATAAAAGGAAAGTCTGTGATCTAGAATTTCTAGGGATAAGAAAAATTGGTCATACCGTATTTGGTATATTACTCAAGTGAAAACTTAATCTATTAAGACTTATCTGTGTGTTTTGTATAAAATGGAAAAATCTTTCTATCTCTCAAAATGTAATTGTGATTAATAAGTATATACTCGTGTTTTCCTTAATGACTGTAAATATAAACCAAATCTACACAAGTCTTTTAACCCAGTGGAGGACACTCATGCCCTTTTCCAAAATGGCAACAGAAGAATCCGGATATCCGTTTTAAACACAAGAGACTGATATATAAGGTCACATGGACATGCGCATTTCATTTCCTTGAAAAAGCTTGCAAAGCGAAACGATCGTTGGAATCTTTTACTCTCCTTGGCGTCTGTACACCTGCTGACACACTTGTAGGAGGAGCCACTCCCTTTGGAGTCAAGTTGATCAGTGCGGCGGTTAAGTTTCTGCTGCCTGAATCCGCTGACATCCTGCAGTAGGAGTTGACTTTTGTGAGCAATATTAATATATATCTCTCTATTAACCTCTGCATAAGTGGTTTTGTATTGCATTTGTGATGCTTTTTATTTGATTTTAAATAAATCTTTTATACTGTATTGCCGCGAGAGTACTGTTTACCCACCAGTATAAAGTGGGTGTGCGCATTTCCCTGAGCTTGGTCGTAAGCTCAAGTACATGTGAGTAGGCATTTGGCTACAAGCTTGATACATTGTTGATAACCATCACAGAGTTACACTATGTTGCTATTTCTTTCTCCCTTTCTTTGAGAATCTTCAAGGATACAAAAAGGCATAAAGGCATAAAAGCTACAGAAGTCTCCCCAAGAATACACATATCCTTATATGAACTTTTTATTTATTTTGGTTCTTTTAGAATCATCACATTTATTCTCACATTTATTTTTTGTTTGTGATGTTTGGTATATTTTTTGTATAAATGGAGGTGTTAGGCCTAATGATTGCAGCATCGGACGCGATCCCCTTTGCTCGTTTTCATATGAGGCCTCTTCAACTTTGCATGCTGCACCAATGGTGCAAGTATTATACTCAAATATCACAACTAATATTCTTAGATCCCAACACTCGTTTTTCTCTGACATGGTGGCTAGACCACCAATTTCTTCAGGGGGCCTCCTTTGTTCGCCCTACCTGGTCTGTGATTACAACAGATGCAAGTCTTATGGGTTGGGGAGCAGTATGGGGGTCCCTGGCTGCACAGGGAGTTTGGAATATTCAGGAAACAAAGATTCCAATCAATTTCTTAGAACTACGTGCTCTTTTCAAAGCTCTTCAAGCTTCGCCTCTTCTGAAGAATGAACCTTTCCTTCATTTTCAAACAGACAATATCACAACAGTGGCATATGTCAATCTTCAAACGGGAACTCAATGTTACCTAGCCATGAAAGAAGTATCTGCCTCCCAGTGGAACACTGGGAGGCAGATTATCTCAATCGTCAGTCATTACACCCGGGGAAATGATCTCTCCATAAGGATGTATTCTTACAAACTGTTCAGATCTGGGGTCTTCCACAAATAGATCTCATGGCCTCTCGTCTGAACAAGAAACTTCCCAGATACCTTGCAAGGTCAACGGATCCTCAGGCAGTAATGACGGATGCTCTAGCAGCCCCTTGGTCATTTCAATATGCTTATATATTTCCTCCTCTAGTTCTACTACCGAGAGTGATTTCAAAAATCAAGATGGAACAATCATCTTTACTTCTGATAGCTCCTGCATGGCCTTTCAGGATCTGGTATGCAGATCTAGTTTGGATGTCCAGCTACCTTCTGTCTCAGGGTCCCTTCTTTTATCCAGACATAAAATCTCTGAACTTAATGGCGTGGAGAATGAACACCTAGTTCTCAGTCACAGAGGTTTTTCAGACTCTGTAATTAATACTATGATGCAAGCAAGAAAACCTGTTTCCAGGAAAACTCATTATAAGGTTTGGAAAACGGATATTTCCTGGTGTTCCACTCATAATTTTTCTTGGCATACAATTAGAATTCCTAGAATTATTCAGTTTTGTCAAGATGGTTTAGATAAAGACTTATCTGCCAGTACCTTGAAAGCACAGATTTCTGCTCTTTCTGTTATGTTTCACCTGAAGATTGCTCATCTCCCAGATATTCATTGTTTTGTTCAATCCTTGTCTAGAATAAAACCTGTAATTAAATCTATTTTTCCTCCATGGAGTCTCAATCTAGTATTATAGACTTAATAGGCTTCTCCTTTTGAGCCTCTGTATTCTTTAGACATAAAACTGATTTCTTGGAAAGTTCTGTTTCTTTTAGCTATCTCTTCTGCTAAAAGAGTTTCAGAATGATCCGCCCTTTCTTGTGAAACACCTTACTTGATTTTTCATCAAGATAATGCAGTTTTGCAGACTACTTTAGAAATTTTTGCCAAAAGTTGTTAGTTATAACAATATTAACAGGGAAATTGTGGTTCCCTCTTTATGTCCTAATCCTAAAAATGATGCAGAAAGATCTTTACATTCTTTAGATGTTGTTAGAGCTTTCTATCTCTTCTGCTAGAAGAGTTTCAGAATTATCCGCCCTTTCTTGTGAAACACCTTACTTGATTTTTCATCAAGATAATGCAGTTTTGCAGACTACTTTAGAATTTTTTGCCAAAAGTTGTTAGTTATAACAATATTAACAGGGAAATTGTTGTTCCCTCTTTATGTCCAAATCCTAAAAATGATGCAAAAAGATCTTTACATTCTTTAGATGTTGTTAGAGCTTTGAAATATTATGTTGCTGCCACTAGAGATTTCAGAAAGACTTCTAGTTTGTTTCATTTTTACTGGTTCACAGAAGGGTCAGAAAGCTTCAGCTATTTCTTTAGCCTCTTGGTTAAAACCTCTGATTCACAAAGCTTATTTGGAATCGGGTCAGTCTCCGCCTCAGAGAATTACTGCTCATTCTACAAGATCAGTTGCCACATCTTGGGCTTTCAAGAATGAGGCTTCAGTTGATCAAATCTGCAAAGCAGCCACTTGGTCCTCTTTGCATACTTTTACCAAATTTTACCATTTTGAGGTTTTTGCTTCTTCAGAAGAAGCTTTTACTCGTTGATTCTGTTGCCGATAAAGATTTTTTTCTTCAGTTTTTTTAGTTATTAAAAGACTTTATTTTGGATATTATTTTCAGTGAAAAAAAATGTTTATTTTATCCTTCCCTTTTTATTTTCTTACTCTGGGTCTTCCACATCTTGGATACCAGTACAATTAATTTTTAACATAGCATGATACTATAAAGATTCAAAAAATAATATTCCGTAGAATGACAAGTGCCAAAATTCATACAAAGATATACATGACTTGTCCTATTTAGGATATGCACTCAGGCTACTCACTAGCGTTATCCTCAATCATATGAGGTATATTGTATTGTGGGGTCATCGTTAAGTTTTATATAATAAGAGGTATCATAAAGAATTTTACGAGCCTCTATAAGATAATCCTCCAAGTTCTGGAGGACAATAGCTCCCCCCTTATCCGCCTGCCTTAGGACGATCGTTTAGTCATTTTTAAGGCTTTCTATAGCCCGTCGTTCATTTGCATATAGATTATGTTTAATATTGTTGTTATATTTGCCATTATTTTTGTTCTTATTTTTATTTTTTCTGCTCGGAATTTGTTCAAGTTCTTCAGTCACCAACTGTCTGAAAATTTCTATGTGTGCATTATTTTGCAAATGTGGTGTATAATTAGACTTATTTCTAAAATTGGTTCTCATAAACCCCTCATATAGTTGGTCAACCAATGAGTCTGGTTCATATATTGGAAGTTGTACTTCCCTTAATCTTGAGTCCATGGAGTCAGTAAGTATTGGATTACTATTCTCATTTTTCAATTTTTTCTCAGCAAAGAATTTTTGTAAAGATAATTTCTGCATGAACCGGTTGATATCTACAAATAATGAAAAAATATTGTGTTCATTCGTGGGGCTAAATGATAGGCCTCTACCTAAAATTCTTATTTCATCATCAGTAAGTTGATGTGACGATAGATTGTGTATACCTTTACCTAGTGCCTGTAATTTTGTCTCTTTGAGGGCTGTTCCTCGTCCCCTATGTCCCCGTGGCCGTGAGGCCTTTTTCCTTTTTGGGGGGTTGTGAGGGAAACTACAGGCTCCAGGTAACCCGATATACTCTTCTGTTTCCATGATGGCATTCGTGGGCCCTGTTCTAAAAAATGGTTAGGTGAATCAACATTGGATGGCCTAGTATTGGTGTTTGTACTAGCTCCCTGATCTAGGTGGCAACCCCCATTTCTATTTTCATTGTGGGGAGTCCTATAGTTTCGTTCTTGATTATCTATTATATTTTGTCGATTTCCCATACCATTGGAGGGTCTATTAGATTCCTCACGACTCGACCCATGCATCCCATCTCGTGATGGATGTTTGGGTTCATATGTCCTATCGTATTGTGGGTGATTATTGGAATTCCCTCCCTTAAATCTTGGCTCTCTATAGAAATTGTTTCTAGATGTACTGACCATAGTTTGATCCTGATCTCTATTTCTATATGGGGTGAATCTATCATCATTGGGATTTCTCGGCATATGGTGATCCCTAGATCTTTCAAAATTGCCACTCCATGTT
The DNA here is from genome assembly GCF_027579735.1 of Bombina bombina. Lineage (NCBI taxonomy): Eukaryota > Metazoa > Chordata > Amphibia > Anura > Bombinatoridae > Bombina > Bombina bombina. The sequence continues at coordinate 222,948,633 of NC_069501.1, forward strand.
GAATATCTAGGTGAATAGTTGTTAAATTGTGCTGATCTATCATTTAATATTGTGTTTCTCTTTGATATTGGTAGTGGCCATTTGAATAGCTGGAATTCGAATTTTTAGAATCCTTATAGTGCCAATTATTACTTTTATTATGATTTTGATTTTTATTCTTAGTCTTATTCCTATTTCTATGGTGTGAAACCACGGTCCAATCATTAGATGGATTCGTGACAGTAGTCTGCTCATTAGATGACAAGTCTTGGGGTGCTGATATCATGGGCTGGTTCTTCTTTTTATTGTAACTATAGACCTCCCCTTTAGAGTAATCTTCATCATCTTCCTATTTTTGACACCAATTAGATCTTTTTGATATGTATCTGTTTTTTGTAAAACCATATCATTCAGTTCTTCATATAATTTTAGATTTTTGAATTTATCCAAACTTACTTGTATGTTATCAATTTCTTTAGTGGTCTGTTCTACCAAAGTTTTTCTATGGGAAATTAAGATTCTCATTAGAGAGTGTGAGCACTCACTAAGGGCCTCCTCCCACTTATTTAAAATTGCCGGATTATCTTTAAAGGAGCAGCTTTTAAACAATCTTAGACCTTGTGGTACCTGTTTTTTATCCAGGTATTTTTGCAACATTTCAGAGTCTAACCAATGCCTACATTCAGTATTAGTAGCTTCTTCAAGCCTGGCGAATAAGGCATGTATGGAAAGATCATCTATTGCATTTTCAGTGTTTGTTGTTCCTGAAATGGTTAACTAGCCAGATAGAGACATGAACTTCCTGTTTGAACCGCCCATTAAGACAGGTGTTGCAAGGTATAAAAGGTGTGATAATGTCTTTCATTTTACAGCCTGATGAAACGGCCATCCAGCCGAGAAACGCTTTGCTGTTACAACTTTTAAACAATAAATTATCCCTTTATTGAGATACCTTGCTGCCTGTGCAATCATTTCCTCCATATCATTGATTGCCATTTTGCTACTTTGTTACATTGGATCCACAGTGTCTCCCATTCCTGAGAACTGTTACTATTAGCAGACGGGCTAGCCAAGCCTACAGGACTACTTGCCTGTGATTGGATATCTGGAGATCACGTGTACCGGCTCCTGGGCATGTCTGTCGGGCGACTCTGGACAGTCCCGATCTGCGATTCTAGGCATAGCACGTATGCCGCTCTGCTTGTGAGTATATCCAGCGCAGGGGGGATCCGTTGGGAACCACCCACTCACTGTCATAGCGATACTGTTTTATGGTGGAGCCTCTTTCTTCTTCTCTTCCTGTATTATCTGAACTGAAATGTATATTGTATTTCTCTATTTCATGGAGCATCACCAGACCAGGGTGAAGAGGCCCTTCATGAGGAGGAACCTTGGCCTGAAGTGGATTTTCCCATCCATGGAGGGTCCTTTTTGCAACTCCTGGAGGAAGATGGGGATCCAGTTTATGGTATGCAGGATCAGCCACCCATCCCCCATCTTGTTCGTAATGTGTCCCCTCTGAGTCCGGGAGAGAATTATACCCTGCTTACCCAGGGAGAAGTTTGTGCACAGGCCCTTTCCCCTCAGCTCCTGGACCTCTCCCAGCCTGTGAGTCCTCACAGAATTTCCTACCACCTCTACCACAATCCACATTTATCTGTGCTCTACAACCCACACCACCCCCACAGGCACAACCATCTCCACAGTCTGTAACACTTCCACAGGCTGCATTACAAGGAGAAGGAGCAGATTGAGAATGAATGAGGTTCTTTATATCTGCTGTTACTTTATATAATCAAGAAGGTCTCCAGGTGCAAAGGTAGAGGTGAGAAAGATGTAAGAACTGGGCCAGGAAGTCAGCAGATAAAACAGCTTGTTGGAGCAATTGGTGGTGTGACTGCAACAATAGAGGGGCTCCAGTACCACAGAGCACACAGGTTGCAACTCCCCTGATGTCCCCCCTCCTAAGCTGGTTGCTCTGGCGTTGCCCTCCTACACCTTCTGCCTTTTTTTGCCTCTAGAGCCAGCCTCAACATTCTCCTCCTGCATTCTGAGGTAATTTTTGTTTTTCTTCATCACTCATGCACAAATGATATATCTTGATTCATTATGTGAATCTATGCTAACATATTTGAGATTCACAACAAATATAGAGAAGAATCATGTAATTTAATAAGGTATTGATGGTATTATCTTTGATATATGCTTGTACGGTAACTTAATCCAATGCATAACATATAGTACCAGTACATTTGCATCTCTCTCACCATCTGCCTCTGCACCTGGAGACTTTCTTGGGCGTACAATGTAAAAGTATAAATAAAGGCCCTCATCCGTTCTCCGTCTGCTTCTTCCCCTTGAGTTGCAGACATTTATAAGTCATAAGGAGAGGTTAGCCAAACTGGATCTGTTTTCTCTAAAAAAAAAAAGGCATTGAGAGGTGAAATGATTACTTTATATAAATATATTCAAAGCCCATATACAGAGATGGCAGAAGCTCTGTTTATTCCAAGAAAATTGTTTGTGACAAGAGGTCACAATTTAAGGCTGGAGGGAAGCAGATTTAATCTCCTGCAGCTTAGAGGTTTTTTCACTATAAGAGCAATCAAATTGTGGAACTCATTAACTGAGGAGGTAGTAAATGCCAATACCTTAGATACATTTAAAAATGGTTTAGGTACATTACTGGCTAGAAACAGAATTCAGGGATATGATTGTGTGTGTTAAATGGGTCACCTTTTTTAATCTGATTCATTTAAGGTCAACTGCAGCTTTTTTGAGATTTGTGTAAGTTGATCTTAATGGACTTCTGTCTTTTTTCAACCTCATTGACTATGTTACTATGTATGACATTTACAAAAGCCTTAGATATTGCATAACTATTCCGTCATATCAATTATTTTCTATAAGTAATGGCACAAGAAAATGTATTGTTGTACTCTCAGATTTTTTTTTATGTGTAACACTATAAAATCCATGCAAATAGCCATCATGGACTGTGTCTTTAATTGCTCAAATATCAGCATCCTTGTATGGGTTATGAACTAGATATGTGCAATTCGGTTCAGTTCGATTGGGAAATTCTGAAAATTCTGAAAATTCAGCGATTCGGATCGAACCGAATTTCCAAATTAAATTACTGCCGAATTTCGCGAATAAATCCGAATTACTTCGGATTTATTCGGTAAATTTGGATGGCCATGGATTACACTAGTATTGTACAGTATATTAGGTTATATCTCTCTGCTATGGGTTACACCTAATATACAGTACATAATACTAGTCTAATCCCACCTAACACTTACCGAAATTCCGAATTTCCGAACCGAATCCAGTCGAATTTCTTCGAATCCGAATGAATCCGAAACGAATCCGAAACAAATCGATTCAAAATTTTACGAATTCGAATCAATCCGAACCGAACTTCGAAAAATTCCGAATCGATCCGAACCAAATTTTTTCGCCATGCACATGTCTATTATGAACTGTGTTATACCAAATTTGGGATTCAATCATGGACTATATTTTTTTTTGCTCAAAAAACAACCTCCTTGTATGGAGCATGGACTGTTTAATGGCATATGTGTGCTACCATCATGGACTGTGTCTTTAATTGCTCAAAAAACCCTCCTTGTATGGATTATGGTCTGTTTAATGGCATACTTGTGCTGCTACAATCATAGACTGTGTTTTTAATTGCTAAAAAAACAATCTCCTTGTATGGAGTATGGACTGTGTTATGCCATACTGTAGTATAAACACTTGCTCCTATGGAGTGTTTTTGTTTAAACTCAAGCTATGGGGGATAGGTGGCTGATCCTGCAGAGAAAATTGACACATGTTCTGTCAATGCAACTTTAGTCTGATGTTTATTAAAATATTTATAATTTGTACAATTTGATATAAAGTTGTGCTGGTAAAATGTTTATGAATGGTGATGATTTTACAAAATTAATATATGGCCAAATCAAAGGTAATATTAAATACTGGTGGTTACATGATTGCTCAAAAGAGGTGCTGGATACCCTCTTAATCTTGCCTACATTCACTATGTAATATATGTACTGCTATAATTACATATGTGTTGTGGTGTGCATTTATTTTTCTTTATTTATTTTTGTTCATGAGTGACAGTTTTTTTTTTTTATGTTTTAAAGAAAACTCTTGCCCTCTCGGACTTGCGCTCATTATTATTATTAAAGATACATTCGGCTAGATTTAGAGTTTTGTCGGTAAAGACCCGCGTAGCTAACGCTGCTTTTTTTCCCAACGCACCCTTAAGACAACGCTGGTATTTAGAGTTGTCTGAGGGGCTGCGTTAGGCTCAGAAAAGGGTGCGTTGAGCCTAACTTAGCTCCACTTCAACCCTCAATACCAGCGTTGCTTACGGTAGCGGTAAGCAGCTAAAACGTGCTCGTGCACGATATCCCCATAGGAAACAATGGGGCAGTTTGGGCTGAAAAAAACCTAACACCTGCAAAAAAAGCAGCGTTCAGCTCCTAACGCAGCCCCATTGTTTCCTGTGGGGAAACACTTTCTAAGTCTGCACCTAACACCCTAACATGAACCCCGAGTCTAAACACCCCTAACCTTACACTTATTAACCCCTAATCTGCCGCCCCCGCTATCACTGACACCTGCATTTTATTATTAACCCCTAATCTGCCGCTCCGTACACCGCCGCAACCTACATTATCCTTATGAAACCCTAATCTGCTGCCCCTAACACCGCCGACCCCTATATTATATTTATTAACCCCTAATCTGCCACCCCAATGTCGCCGCTACCTTACCTACACTTATTAACCCGTAATCTGCCGACCTCGCCGCCACTATAATAAATGTATTAACCCCTAAACCGCCGCACTCCCGCCTCACAAACACTATAATAAATAGAATTAACCCCTAATCTGCCCTCCCTAACATCGCCGCCACCTACCTACAATTATTAACCCCTAATCTCCCGCCCGTACCATCACCGCTACTATAATAAAGTTATTAACCCCTAAACCTAACTCTAACCCTAACCCTAACACCCCCTAACAAAAATATAATTTAAATTAAACAAAATAATATTCCTAAAATTAAAAAAATGAATCCTATTTAAAACTAAATACTTACCTATCAAATAAACCCTAATATAGCTACAATATAAATAATAATTACATTGTAGCTATTTTAGGATTTATATTTATTTTACAGGCAACTTTGTATTTATTTTAACTAGGTACAATAGCTATTAAATAGTTAATAACTATTTAATAGCTACCTAGTTAAAATAAATACAAAATTGCCTGTAAAATAAATCCTAACCTAAGTTACAAATACACCTAACACTACACTATCATTAAATTAATTAAATTAATTAACTACAATTACCTAAAATAAAATACAATAAAATAAACTATTCTATAATACAAAATAAACAAACACGAAATTACAAAAAATAAAAAAGAATTACAAGCAGTTTAAACTAATTACACCTAATCTAAGCCCCCTAATAAAATAAAAAAGCCCCTCCAAAATAAAAAATTCCCTACCCTATTCTAAAATACAAAAGTAATCAGCTCTTTTACCAGCCCTTAAAAGGGCTTTTTGCGGGGCCTTGCCCCAAAGTAATCAGCTCTTTTACCTGAAAATAAAATACAATACCCCCCAACATTACAACCCACCACCCACATACCCCTACTCTAACCCACCCAAACCCCCCTTAAAAAAACCTATCGCTAACCCCCTGAAGATCATCCTACCTTGAGTCGTCTTCACTCAGCCGAGCCGAATTCTTCATCCAAGGTGCGCAGAGGAGGTCCTTGATCCGGTAGAAGTCTTCATCCAAGCGGGGCAAGAAGAGGTCCTCCATCCGGTAGAAGTGTTCATCCAGGCGGCGTCTTCAATCTTCATCCATCCGGAGCGGAGCAGAGCCATCTTCAAAGGAGCTGACGTGGAGCTATCCTCTTCTACCAACGGACTAACGATGAATGAAGGTTCCTTTAAGGGACGTCATCCAAGATGGGGTGCCTTCAATTCCGATTGGCTGATAGAATTCTATCAGCCAATCGGAATTAAGGTAGAAAAAATCTGATTGGCTGATGCAATCAGCCAATCAGATTGAAGTTCAATCCAATTGGCTGATCCAATCAGCCAATCGTATTGAACTCGCATTCTATTGGCCGATCGGAACAGCCAATAGAATGTGAGTTCAATACGATTGGCTGATTGGATCAGCCAATCAGATTGAACTTCAATCTGATTGGCTGATTGCATCAGCCAATCAGATTTTTTGTACCTTAATTCCGATTGGCTGATATCAGCCAATCGGAAATGAAGGGACGCCATCTTGGATGACGTCCCTTAAAGGAACCTTCATTCGTCGTTAGTCCATCGGTAGAAGAGGATGGCTCTGTGTAGGCTCCTTTGAAGATGGCTCCGCTCCGCTCCAGATGGATGAAGATTGAAGACGCCGTCTGGATGAACACTTCTACCAGATGGAGGACCTCTTCTTGCCCCGCTTGGATGAAGACTTCTACCAGATCAAGGACCTCCTCTGCGCACCTTGGATGAAGAATTCGGCTTGGCTGAGTGAAGACAACTCAAGGTAGGATGATCTTCAGGGGGTTAGCGATAGTTTTTTTTAAGGGGGGTTTGGGTGGGTTAGAGTAGGGGTATGTGGGTGGTGGGTTGTAATGTTGGGGGGTATTGTATTTTATTTTCAGGTAAAAGAGCTGATTACTTTGGGACAAGGCCCCGCAAAAAGCCCTTTTAAGGGCTGGTAAAAGAGCTGATTACGTTTGTATTTTAGAATAGGGTAGGGAATTTTTTATTTTGGGGGGCTTTTTATTTTATTAGGGTGCTTAGATTAGGTGTAATTAGTTTAAACTGCTTGTAATTCTTTTTTATTTTTTTTATTTAGTGTTTGTTTATTTTGTATTATAGAATAGTTTATTTTATTGTATTTTATTTTAGGTAATTGTAGTTAATTTATTTAAAGGGACAGTCAAGTCCAAAATAAACTTTCATGATTCAGATAGAGCATGCAATTTTAAACAACTTCCCAATTTACTTTTATCACCAATTTTGCTTTGTTCTCTTGGTATTCTTAGTTGAATGCTAAACCTAGGAGGTTCATATGCTAATTTCTTAGACCTTGAAGACTGCCTCTAATCTGAATACATTTTGACCACTAGAGGGCATTAGTTCACATGTTTCATATAGATAACATTGAGCTCATGCATGTAAAGTGACCTAGGAGTGAGCACTGATTGGCTAAACTGCATGTCTGTCAAAAGAACTGAAATAAGGGGGCAGTCAGCAGAGGCTTAGATACAAGATAATTACAGAGGTAAAACGTGTATTATTATAACTGTGTTGGATATGCAATACTGGGGAATGGGTAATAAAGGGATTATCTTTCTTTTTAAACAACAAAAATTCTGGTGTTGACTGTCCCTTTAATTAAGTTAATGATAGTGTAGTGTTAGGTGTATTTGTAACTTAGGTTACGATTTATTTTACAGGTAATTTTGTATTTATTTTAACTAGGTAGCTATTAAATAATTATTAACTATTTAATAGCTATTGTACCTAGTTAAAATAAATACAAAGTTGCCTGTAAAATAAATATAAATCCTAAAATAGCTACAATGTAATTATTATTTATATTGTAGCTATATTAGGGTTTATTTGATAGGTAAGTATTTAGTTTTAAATAGGAATAATTTTTTTAATTTTAGGAATATTATTTTGTTTCATTTAAATTATATTTATGTTAGGGGGGTGTTAGGGTTAGGTTTAGAGTTAGGTTTAGGGGTTAATAACTTTATTATAGTAGCGGCAACGATGCAGGCGGGAGATTAGGGGTTAATAATTGTAGGTAGGTGGCGGCGATGTTAGGGAGGGCAGATTAGGGGTTAATACTATTTATTATAGTGTTTGCGAGGCGGGAGTGCGGCGGTTTAGGGGTTAATACATTTATTATAGTGGCGGCGAGGTCCGGTCGGCAGATTAGGGGTTAATAAGTCTAGTTAGGTAGTGGCGACATTGGGGGGCAGCAGATTAGGGGTTTATAGGTATAATGTAGGTGGCGGCGGTGTCCGGTCGGGAGATTAGGGGTTAAAAAAAATTATTAGAGTGGCTGCAATGTGGGGGGGGCCTCGGTTTAGGGGTACATAGGTAGTTTATGGGTGTTAGTGTACTTTAGAGCACAGTAGTTAAGAGCTTTATATTCCAGCGTTAACCCATAAAGCTCTTAACTACTGACTTTTTTTGGCGGTAGGAGTCTTGTCAGTAGAGGGTCTACTGCTCACATCTCCCAAGACTCTAAATACCGGCGTTAGGCAGATCCCATTGAAAAGATAGGATACGCAATTGGCGTAAGGGGATCTGCGGTAGCCTGGAATCGCGGTAGGGAAGTGAGCGTTAGACCCTTTCCTGCCTGACTCTAAATACCAGCGGGCGGCCAAAAGCAGCGTTAGGACCCCTTAACACTGCTTTTGACGGCTAACGCAGAACTCTAAATCTAGGTGATTGTACTTTAGAGTTCTGTGTGTTCCATGCATTATGGATTTGTAATAAAATATATTATGGTCATGTAAGAATAGTATGCTATTGAACTAAGTTAAACTTAGCTCTTATTTGATAATGTTTCTCAGGTGAGGCAATAATAATTAATGTAAAACAACCAATTATTCACTATAATGTCTCTTTAATAATATTCATATATCAGGCATTCTTTAAAAAACCCCATCTGAATACAAACATTTGACATGAATTTGGTGTTGTCTTCTTTATTTAAATGCGGTCTGAAAAAGATTTGACATTAAACGTATGTTCTCATCATATTTAAATGTCTTAATTAAAAAAGTTGATAGTATTTTGGTGTTGTGATATTCTTCCTCTACATGGCTTATTAAAATATTTGACATGATTCCTGTGTTTTTTATTACATATGTTTTATTTAATTTTCTTTACATATGTTACACATATATTTTATGCCCTATATGAATCGTGAAAGTTTAATTTTGACTAGACTGTCCCTTTAAAGAAAACATTACAAATGCAGTTTATTTTATATAATACACATTTAGCAGAAAGTATATTTTACAGAATGTATTATATATATAGATCAATTAGTAAATGATGTATTATTATTATTATTATTATTATTATTAAGGAACATAAGCTAGCCATAGAACTCCAAATAAATGTGAAGACTCTTGAGTATCTATGATCTACCTAGATATACAGGGAGTGCAGAATTATTAGGCAAGTTGTATTTTTGAGGATTAATTTTATTATTGAACAACAACCATGTTCTCAATGAACCCAAAAAACTCATTAATATCAAAGCTGAATAGTTTTGGAAGTAGTTTTTAGTTTGTTTTTAGTTTTAGCTATTTTAGGGGGATATCTGTGTGTGCAGGTGACTATTACTGTGCATAATTATTAGGCAACTTAACAAAAAACAAATATATACCCATTTCAATTATTTATTTTTACCAGTGAAACCAATATAACATCTCAACATTCACAAATATACATTTCTGACATTCAAAAACAAAACAAAAACAAATCAGTGACCAATATAGCCACCTTTCTTTGCAAGGACACTCAAAAGCCTGCCATCCATGGATTCTGTCAGTGTTTTGATCTGTTCACCATCAACATTGCGTGCAGCAGCAACCACAGCCTCCCAGACACTGTTCAGAGAGGTGTACTGTTTTCCCTCCTTGTAAATCTCACATTTGATGATGGACCACAGGTTCTCAATGGGGTTCAGATCAGGTGAACAAGGAGGCCATGTCATTAGATTTTCTTCTTTTATACCCTTTCTTGCCAGCCACGCTGTGGAGTACTTGGACGCGTGTGATGGAGCATTGTCCTGCATGAAAATCATGTTTTTCTTGAAGGATGCAGACTTCTTCCTGTACCACTGCTTGAAGAAGGTGTCTTCCAGAAACTGGCAGTAGGACTGGGAGTTGAGCTTGACTCCATCCTCAACCCGAAAAGGCCCCACAAGCTCATCTTTGATGATACCAGCCCAAACCAGTACTCCACCTCCACCTTGCTGGCGTCTGAGTCGGACTGGAGCTCTCTGCCCTTTACCAATCCAGCCACGGGCCCATCCATCTGGCCCATCAAGACTCACTCTCATTTCATCAGTCCATAAAACCTTAGAAAAATCAGTCTTGAGATATTTCTTCGCCCAGTCTTGACGTTTCAGCTTGTGTGTCTTGTTCAGTGGTGTTCGTCTTTCAGCCTTTCTTACCTTGGCCATGTCTCTGAGTATTGCACACTTTGTGCTTTTGGGCACTCCAGTGATGTTGCAGCTCTGAAATATGGCCAAATTGGTGGCAAGTGGCATCTTGGCAGCTGCACGCTTGACTTTTCTCAGTTCATGGGCAGTTATTTTGCGCCTTGGTTTTTCCACACGCTTCTTGCGACCCTGTTGACTATTTTGAATGAAACGCTTGATTGTTCGATGATCACGCTTCAGAAGCTTTGCAATTTTAAGAGTGCTGCATCCCTCTGCAAGATATCTCACTATTTTTGACTTTTCTGAGCCTGTCAAGTCCTTCTTTTGACCCATTTTGCCAAAGAAAGGAAGTTGCCTAATAATTATGCACACCTGATATAGGGTGTTGATGTCATTAGACCACACCCCTTCTCATTACAGAGATGCACATCACCTAATATGCTTAATTGGTAGTAGGCTTTCGAGCCTATACAGCTTGGAGTAAGACAACATGCATAAAGAGGATGATGTGGTCAAAATACTCATTTGCCTAATTCTGCACTCCCTGTATTATTCAACAAAGCATACCAAAAAAAGTAAGAAAATTTGATGATAGTATTAAATTGGAAAGTTTTTTAAAACTGCATATTCTGTCTAAACCATGAAGGTTTAATTTTACCTTCACTGTCCCTTTCAGTTTCCAGAAACCTGTATAACAAAATGATGCATCACAGTTAATAGTGCTAACAGTGAACTATATCTAAACACCCAAATAACCAATAAAAACCTTAATAATGGATAAAAAAAGACAACATTTAAAAACAAATATATTTGGGTTAGCCTAAAGATACCAAATGGTGAATCTCAGTCTAAAAGATAAGTACAACTACAATAAAGTGTATATCTGCTTACTATTCTAAAGCAAATACTATGTAAATCAGCAGAATCTAGCTAAAAAGTTATTACTTATGTGATATATTAAAATCGGGAGAAACAAAATACATAAAGTTCTCAAGTTAAACTATAATAACTTTTTCTAATTCATTCAAAATGTAAAATTCCGATCACTAATTCAGTCTAAAATCGTTTCCTAAAATATGTCCTCCTAACTTTATACAGAGTATCAATCAAACAAACAGTGTGCATAACAAATATTAAAAATAATAACTATCTACTGGCCAGGTTTCCATAATGTTAAAACGACTGTTCTGTGTATTTTTTTAGGCAGTTACCGGTAAAAACCGTTTTGTCATTTTCAATCTTTTTCAAGACTAACTACATTGGAGCTAGACGGGTTCAGATGCCCACGAAACCAAAAATGGAGGAATACAGAGGAGCTGGGCTCAAGGAAGTGTCATAAGGAGCGTAGCTGATGTGGCTTAAAAGGCTTTGCTAATACGAAACGGCTCTTACAGGTAACTGAATAAAAATACACACATCTTTATGTATTTTGTTTCTCACGATTTTAATATATCACATTAGTCATAACTTTTTAGCTAGATTCTACTGATTTACATAGTATTTGCTTTAGAATAGTAGGCAGACATACACTTTATTGTAGTTGTACTTATCTTTTAGATTGAAATTCCCATTTGAGATCTTTAGGCGCACCCAAATATATTTGTTTTTAAAAGTTTCCAGAAATCTACCCGTTTCAAGTTAAACAAATGCAATCCTGTAAAACAATCGCCCTTTAGCAGGTCTATCCCTTACAATAAAGGTGTTTAAATTGTGTTACATGTAAAATAACAATAACAACTTAAAGTTGAAAGGGACATTCTAGTCAAAATTTATGTTTTATGATTTAAATGGGACATGTAATTTTTTTTTAATATCTTTTAGTTTAGAACCAGCAGTGCAGAAAAAAAATAAACAAATAGGTTGTGCCTTGCAAGGCCATCAATCAGTACAATCATACCAAACAAAGAAAAAATGTAATATTGACATTGTTTTAATCACAACTTAATTAAAGCCAAAGAGGCTTGACACAGAAAATGTCCTTATACTTATGCTTTACACTGCTGAGATTGTTTTATTTTTAATGATACCCTTGAGCCACCTAAACAACGAACAAAAACAGGGGAATTTTTTTTTAACCAAAAACCAAGGGAAAGGAAAAGAGGGGGTGGGATAGAGGGCAAGATAAATGTATTCACTTCAGAAATCTTCAGACTGAGCTTAATTCGAGCTCCTAAGAGAATAAAGTTCTTTGTAATATTTTACAAATGCATCAGAGATCTCTTCAGACTTATAGAGGGTGTTACTCTCCTGTTGAAGTTTCTTGATTAGAGATGACTTCTTTTCCCTTTTGACCAAATTGGCCAGGAGTTTCCCGGATTTGTTTCCAAATCTGTATAGTCTAGTTTGGAGTTTTAAATCTTTCTGCATTTCTTGGAAAACTTCAAAGGTATCTCTTTCATTTTTAGCCCAGATAGATTTTGCCCAGTTTGCTGGTGTCTCCTCCAACAGAAAACAGTTATAGGAGTTGATTACTGAATTGGTGATTTCTTTCTCCCTTAGTCTGAGTTTCCTAACTATCATAGAGCTATATGCTATGATTTCACCCTTAAGCACTGCCTTTGCAGCTTCCCAGAGTATAACGGGGCGATCTATGTACTCTCGATTAAAGTAAATATAATCTTCAAATTTATTTTTGAGCCAATTTTTGAATTTTAAATCGGTTACAAGAAATTAAGGAAAAGTAAAACGGGGGGGATCTATTTTTTGGATGATTAAGCTGGAACTCTAGGAAGAGATGGGGCCATGGTCTGATAGAAAAATAGGCAATATCCCTGCCTTCACCTCCGTTGTACATAGCCTTTCATCGATCAGAAATAGATCGATTCTAGATAAAGTTTTGTGGGCCTTGGATAGACATGTAAAATCCCTCAAATTGGGATTCTGAATTCTCCACACATCCTTAATTGCTAAATTCTGTATAATTTTTTGAAAATCTTGGCTTCTAGATTATCCCTTTTATGTTTTGGCTGGTTAGTGCTCTCTCTTAATCTGTCCAGGTGGCAGTGCGGGCCATATTAAAATCTCCCCCGAGAACCAAGTGACCTTCAGAATAGGAGATAATTTTAGATTGTAGCGTATCCCAGAATTCTGGGTCGAAAGTTTTAGGTGCATAAATATTACAAAGTGTGAAAACCATTTTAAGAATTTTGACATTTAACATCACGTATCTCCCCTCCGGATCTACCCTAGTGTTAATGACCTCCATATTGATCCTTTTTCCTACCAAAATAGCCACCCCTCTCATCCTCCCAACACTGAGTGAGGTAAAAGACTTAAGCTTAAAAGTTTCTTCTGGATTTAAATGTGTCTCCTGGAGGAATGCTATGTCAGTACCAACCTTCCTCAGATGGGTGAGAATTGATTTCCTTTTGATAGGGGTAGAAATACCTCCCACATTCCAGGAAGCTATTTTAAAATTGGCCATTATATCTATTACTCATGTGAATCGACATAGGGGGAAAGAGGAGGAAGAGAAAAAGAAATGCCTGCGAAACTGAAGATGGAGGAATACAGAGGAGCTGGGCTCAAGGAAGTGTCATAAGGAGCGTAGCTGATGTGGCTTAAAAGGCTTTGCTAATACGAAACGGCTCTTACAGGTAACTGAATAAAAATACACACATCTTTATGTATTTTGTTTCTCACGATTTTAATATATCACATTAGTCATAACTTTTTAGCTAGATTCTACTGATGTACATAGTATTTGCTTTAGAATAGTAGGCAGACATACACTTTATTGTAGTTGTACTTATCTTTTAGATTGAGATTCCCATTTGGGATCTTTAGGCGCAACCAAATATATTTGTTTTTAAAAGCTTCCAGAAATCTACCAGTTTCAAGTTAAACAAATGCAAATCTGTAAAACAATCGCCCTATAGCAGGTCTATCCCTTACACTACAGGTGTTTAAATTGTGTTACGTGTAAAATAACAATAGCAAATTAAAGTTGAAAGGGATATTCTAGTCAAAATTAATTTTTCATGATTCAAATGGGACATATAATTTTAAACAACTTTCCAATTTACTAAGTAGGCTCATATGATAATGTCTAAGCCCTTGAAGGCCGCCTCTTATATGAATGCATTTTCACAGCTAGAGGGTATTAGTTCATGTGTGCTATATCAATAACATTGTGCTCATGCCCGTGGAGTTATCTAGGAGTCGGCACTGATTGGCTAAAATGCAAGTCTTTCAAAAGAACTGAAATAAGGGGACAGTCTGCAGAGGCTTAGATACAAGGTAATCACAGAGGTAAAAAGTATTTGAATATATCTTTGTTGGTTATGCAAAACTGGATAATAAAGGGATTATTGACCTTTTTAAACAATATTTTTTGAAGAAGAAGACTGTCCCTTTAGGTTAAAAATAATATCAAAATTGGTAAATTAATTATTAGGAATTTGATCTGGGACATTTTTGGTATTCTAGGCATGTGTGTAGACTTTGTGATTCATATGTAGGCTGACCATATTGCCGCTTTAAAAAGGGACACATATGAAAAATACATATGTCAGGGCTGTTTTCAGGGCAGTTTAAAGAAATGGTTTTGTATAAGAACCCTCACATATGTATTTTTCATATGTGTTCCTTCTTAAAGCGGCAATATGGTCAGCCTATTCATATGCATTATCCTATAAAATTGCTTATAATCCTTTTTTAACTTAATTTATCTTAAAAAAAAACCAAAACAACCATAATAAAAAGTTTTTAAATTTAGCAAGGTTTTGCTCTCGAATGAAAATTAACAGCGTGGGTTAAAAATCTTACAGAAGAAAGTGGGTGAAACTTTTCCAATTTACAATATGGCAACCTTTCAACATTGAAACCATTGAGCCACTTAAATGATGCAAAACTGTAATTTCTCACTGTACAGAAAAGGATCCTGCAAGTAAACCCAGTTATATAGTGAGAAATTAAAGTTTGTCAAGATTGAATATGCTCAGCAGTTACACGTTAATATCCTGCACTGCTAACCTTCATTCTAGAGCAAAATCTTGCAAAATGTAAAGCATTTTTTACAGTAAATAATGTAAAAAAAAGTATAATAAGCAACTTTACAGTATAATGCATATAAATAATGTATACCGAACATATGCTAAAACAGATTAAAGGGACACTCAGGTTAAATTAAATTTTCATGATTCAGATACAGCGTGTAATTTTAAACAACTTTCCAATTTACTTCCATTAAAAAAATGTGCACAGTCTTTTATATTTACAAGTTTTGAGTCACCAGATCCTACTGAGCATGTGCAAGAATTCACAGACTATACGTATATGCATTTGTGATTGGCTGATTGCTATCACATGGTACAAGGGGAGTGGAAATATACATAACTTTGAAATTTGTTATAAAAAATCTACTACTCATTTGAAGTTCAGACTAAGTGCTATTGCATTGTCTTGTTATCTTGCATTTGTTGATTATGCAAATCTAATGTGTTGACTGGTCCTTTAATCATCAATGTGGTCATATTTTAACTTATTTTTTAAAGAAATACCATAAATTTCAAAACCTCAAAATAGTTCTGCCTTTGTCACCACATCATAACACAATGACATAAACTCTATTGTCATAATCTTGTCTATAAGATACTGACATCTTTCATCTTTGTATTTTTAAAAACTTGTAGAATTAATCTTGACAGTGAACAAGAACCCTTAAAGGGACATTAAACCCCACATTTTTCTTTCATGATTAAGATAGAACATACGATTTAAAAAAAATAATAATTCTGATGTACTTCTATTATCAAATTGTCTTGTTATCCTTTGTTGAAAAGCAGAAAGGTAAGTTCAGGAGTGTGCACGTGTCCGCAGCACTATACAACAGCAGTTTTGCAACAATGTTATACGTTAGCAAGAGCACTAGATGGCAGCACTATTTCCTGCCATGTAGTGCTCCAGACGTGCACGCTACCGATCCAGATATCTATTCAACAAAGAATAACATGAGAACAAAGCAAATCTGATAATAGAAGTAAATTGGAAAAAAATTTTTATAATTGTACTCTCTGGGGCCTATCTATCAAGCTCCGAAAGGAGCTTGACGGCCCGTGTTTCTGGCGAGTCCATAACCGCTGCTCCATAACCCTGTCTGCCTGCTCTGAGCAGGCGGACAGGAATCGCCACAATTCAACCCGATCGAGTACGATCGGGTTGATTGACACCCCCCTGCTGGTGGCCGATTGGCTGCGAGTCTGCAGGGGGCGGCATTGCACCAGCAGCTCTTGTGCGCTGCTGGTACAATGCTGAATAAGGAGAGCGTATTGCTCTCCGCATTCAGCGAGGTCTTGCGGACCTGATCCACACTGTCGGATCAGGTCCGCAAGACCTTTGTTAAATAGGGGCCAGTATCTGAATAATGGGAAAAAACTGTGGGTTTCATGTCCCTTTAAGCATAGTATAAGTATAAGATCCGTTTGCCACAACGTCATTATGCAGAAAAAACATGTTTTGAAAATGACAACATTGTGATTGAATATTACCAGAATGTGACAGTTAAATACAGTACCTGATCCTACAAACAAGGAGTGAATTGGTTATTTTTAAAACGTATAACTTCAGGGCTCAGCCTCTCCTTAGCCTCTCCTTAGCTGTATGTCAGTGGTGCTGACCACTCTAAGGGACCCACATGATGAGATCAGATAAGCAAATAAACTCAGCGCTAGATATATAACACAGCTAATGCTATTTAATAGGATACTTTATCCCAAAGTAAATACACAAACAAAATCAAAAGCACCAAATTAAAGGGATATGAAACCCAATTTTTTTATTTCATGCTTCAGATAGTGCAATTTTCTAATATACTCCTATTATCAATTTTTCTTCCTTCTCTTGGTATGATTTGTTGTTTGAACATATGGGTGAACCAATGACAATCGGTATATATATATGCAGCAACCAATCAACAGCTAGAACCTAGGTTATTTGCTGCTCCTGAGCTTTCCTAGATAAACCTTTGAGCAAAGGATAACAAGAGTAGAAAGCAAATTAAATAATTTAAGTAAATTTAAAAATTGTTTAAAATTGTATGCTCTGTCTAAATCATGAAAGAAACATTTTGGGTTTCATGTCCCTTTAAGGCTAAGCTGTAACTAATATTATAAATATAGACATTTATTTAGATCTCTCACATAAGACATAAAATATGGATCCATTTATCATCACAGATGTGTATACATAAAAATATACTATATATCAAAAAGTCCCAAAACAATACATCCTTCAAAGAATATAAAAAACAAAACAAAAAAACATATATAAAAAAAGCAAAAAAAATGGAATATCCTTGTAGTGGACAGTATATTCTCTAAGTAAAATTCCCAGAATGGGGATAACCTGTAGAAAAGGAAAATAATGTGATACAGACCGAGATGATTTTACTGTGCACAAAATAAAAACATAAATAACGAATAAATGGTAGCAATAACGATGTCCCATGACAAGTGGTCTACGCATTTCAGCCCCGACTGGACCTTAAGCTTGAATACGTGCACAGTAGTATCATCTCTGTCTGTATTGCACTATTTGTTTCCTTTTTACAGGTTATCCACATCCTGGAAATTTCACTTTGCGAATATTCTGTCCACTATTGGAGATTATTTGGAATACATCAATTAGAATGTTGATCTTCACATTATTTAGTTTTTTTTTATGTATATATTTATTTTTTTTAAACATATTCTCTGAAGGACTTTTTTCTGAAAGGCGCATTGTTTGGGGATTTTTTGATATACAGGGAGTGCAGAATTATTAGGCAAGTTGTATTTTTGAGGATTAATTTTATTATTGAACAACAACCATGTTCTCAATGAACCCAAAAAACTCATTAATATCAAAGCTGAATAGTTTTGGAAGTAGTTTTTAGTTTGTTTTTAGTTATAGCTATTTTAGGGGGATATCTGTGTGTGCAGGTGACTATTACTGTGCATAATTATTAGGCAACTTAACAAAAAACAAATATATACCCATTTCAATTATTTATTTTTACCAGTGAAACCAATATAACATCTCAACATTCACAAATATACATTTCTGACATTCAAAAACAAAACAAAAACAAATCAGTGACCAATATAGCCACCTTTCTTTGCAAGGACACTCAAAAGCCTGTCATCCATGGATTCTGTCAGTGTTTTGATCTGTTCACCATCAAAATTGCGTGCAGCAGCAACCACAGCCTCCCAGACACTGTTCAGAGAGGTGTACTGTTTTCCCTCCTTGTAAATCTCACATTTGATGATGGACCACAGGTTCTCAATGGGGTTCAGATCAGGTGAACAAGGAGGCCATGTCATTAGATTTTCTTCTTTTATACCCTTTCTTGCCAGTCACGCTGTGGAGTACTTGGATGCGTGTGATGGAGCATTGTCCTGCATGAAAATCATGTTTTTCTTGAAGGATGCAGACTTCTTCCTGTACCACTGCTTGAAGAAGGTGTCTTCCAGAAACTGGCAGTAGGACTGGGAGTTGAGCTTGACTCCATCCTCAACCCGAAAAGGCCCCACAAGCTCATCTTTGATGATACCAGCCCAAACCAGTACTCCACCTCCACCTTGCTGGCGTCTGAGTCGGACTGTAGCTCTCTGCCCTTTACCATTCCAGCCACAGGCCCATCCATCTGGCCCATCAAGACTCACTCTCATTTCATCAGTCCATAAAACCTTAGAAAAATCAGTCTTGAGATATTTCTTCGCCCAGTCTTGACGTTTCAGCTTGTGTGTCTTGTTCAGTGGTGGTCGTCTTTCAGCCTTTCTTACCTTGGCCATGTCTCTGAGTATTGCACACCTTGTGCTTTTGGGCACTCCAGTGATGTTGCAGCTCTGAAATATGGCCAAACTGGTGGCAAGTGGCATCTTGGCAGCTGCACGCTTGACTTTTCTCAGTTCATGGGCAGTTATTTTGCGCCTTGGTTTTTCCACACGCTTCTTGCGACCCTGTTGACTATTTTGAATGAAACGCTTGATTGTTCGATGATCACGCTTCAGAAGCTTTGCAATTTTAAGAGTGCTGCATCCCCCTGCAAGATATCTCACTATTTTTGACTTTTCTGAGCCTGTCAAGTCCTTCTTTTGACCCATTTTGCCAAAGGAAAGGAAGTTGCCTAATAATTATGCACACCTGATATAGGGTGTTGATGTCATTTGACCACACCCCTTCTCATTACAGAGATGCACATCACCTAATATGCTTAATTGGTAGTAGGCTTTCGAGCCTATACAGCTTGGAGTAAGACAACATGCATAAAGAGGATGATGTGGTCAAAATACTCATTTGCCTAATAATTCTGCACTCCCTGTATAGTATATTTTTATGTATGTTTTTCTATTTTTATGCACTATGTATACACATCTATGACGATATCTGGATACATTTTTTATATTTTATGTGAAAAATCTCAAAAAAATTCTATATTTATAATCTTAGTGAGAGCTTAGTCTTAATTTGGCGCTTATGATTTTGTTTATTTGATTACTCAGATGATGAGACCTTCACCTTCTTACCCACAAGGACCACAGGATGGAAAACCCCAACATAGTGTGCCTTGCAAAAACAACACAAACACTTAAAGGAAAGCATTTATAGACAAAGTACATTTTATTATCCTTGAAAAAGACAGTTTATCTGTTGAAATGTATTGAGAACTTTGAATTTTAGTGAAACTGTAATACTTGAAGTAAAGTTGTTGTTACTGATGAGCTCCACCATTTTGTGTCTGCTAAGGAATGCTGAGTTAACCTACTGTCTCTTCTGCTTTCAGGTACGTGACGTAACCCTTTAAGGACACAGCTTTCAGTTTGCTCAATTGTTTTATGACGGAAAAATTCCGTCATATGTCCTTAAGATGTTAAAGGGACAGTCTAGGCCAAAATAAACTTTCATAATTCAGATAGAGCATGTAATTTTAAACAATTTTCCAATTTACTTTTATCACCAATTTTGCTTTGTTCTCTTGGTTCATATGCTAATTTCTTAGACCTTGAAGCCCACCTCTTTCAGATTGCATTTTAACAGTTTTTCCCCACTAGAGGGTGTTAGTTCACATATTTCATATAGATAACACTGTGCTCGTGCACGTGAAGTTATCTGGGAGCAGGCACTGATTGGCTAGACTGCAAGTCTGTCAAAAGAACTGAAAAAAGGGGCAGTTAGCAGAGGCTTACATACAAGATAATCACAGAGGTTAAAAGTATATTATTTTAACTGCAAAACTAGGAAATGGGTAATAAAGGGATTATCTATCTTTTAAAACAATAACAATTCTGGTGTAGACTGTCCCTTTAAGGCCCTGCATTGAAATCTTGCTATTCCCTGCTTTTCTGTCATTTTACACCAAGTCTCTCTTTTTGGTACGTTAAATTAAGGCCCTGCATTGAAATCTTGCTATTCCCTGCTTTTCTGTCATTTTACACCAAGTCTCTTTTTGGTACGTGAATTAAGGCCCTGCATTGAAATCTTTCTATTCCCTGCTTTTCTGTCATTTTACACCAAGTCTCTCTTTTTGGTACGTGAATTAAGGCCCTGCATTGAAATCTTGCTATTCCCTGCTTTTCTGTCATTTTACACCAAGTCTCTCTGTGTATACATATATTGAGCACATGAATTTAGGCTGTTAAAATGAAGTCCTGCATTTTTGTAATGATTTTTCCCAATGTCTCAATTCTAATGTCTAGTTAATTGCCATGTGATGCTCAATCCTTATCAATACTTGCTATAACTCTAAAATTTATAGTTTTCTTATGTCACAGTTTTAACCCCCTCTAAATTTTATTGTCTGTTTACTTAACTCATCTCACCCTGACCAGATTCTAATATTCCAATTGGCCTTACCAACTGTCTTTGATTAGCAATTCACTAAATTTAGTGGACTCAGCTGACTGCCCTACCTGTATATATTACAGACTAGTTTGGGGATGTGCACTGCACAGGGGGTGCACTGCTTACAGGGCTGTGTACTTTTTAACAATAGCATATGTTCACATTTTCCAAGTGAACATTTTATAAGTGAGGCACTAATTTTTAAGAATTATACAAGAATTCAACAAGGATTGGGCAAGGGGCAAGACACAAGGCAAGTACTCTTGTAATACTATGTTTTATGTATCTCATTGTATCCTTTTGCAAGTGCTGCTGTAACACTGTGTCTTATGGGTTTACTTGGTTCCCACTTTCAGAATAATGCTCAATATCTTCATACTCCTTTTTGCTACCTCTTGTCTCTATAACAAACTACATTACTCACTTACTCCTTCTCCCTCTCCACCTGCACTGTTCATTAGCCCATCTCTCTTATACTCACCTTACTTTTGTACTCATGAACTTTACCTATTCCTAAACAATCTCTCTTCCCCCTGCACTTCAGCCAAACAACAGTCTCATTACTGCAAATCTGCTTCTCATGTCACTCTCCCTCTTGCTCATACTAGCTGCTGGCGACATCTCCCCTAATCCTGGTCCCTCACAACCTCCTAGCCTTTCACATCCTTGTGTGCCTTTCAATAGACTTCATAAACTAAACTCTTGTAACCTTAATCGCATTCCTCTTACATCTAAAAACCCCTCTTCCTTCACTTGTGCACTCTGGAACTCTCGCTCTGTTTGCAACAAGCTCACTTCTATCCATGATTTATTTATCTCCCACTCTCTTAACCTTCTGGCTCTTACAGAAACCTGGCTCTCTGCTTCAGACACAGCATCCACTGCTGCACTGTCACATGGGGGTCTCCATTTCAGCCACACTCCTATGTCTGGCAATAGACAAGGAGGTGGTGTCGGTATTTTACTTTGCTCTCGTTGCACCTTCCAACAAATACAGCCCTTCTCTTCACTCACATTTTCTTCATTTGAAGCACACATGATTCGGTTATTCTCTGCCCTCTCTATACGTGTTGCAGTCATATACCGCCCCCCTGGCTCCCCAACTCTATTTTTAGATCACTTTGATCACTTATTTCCTTTCCTCAGACACCCCTGCTCTCATTCTTGGCGACTTTAACATCCCTCTTGACAATCCCAATGCTGCCTCCTGCAATACAACTTCTCCAACTGACTTCCTCTTTCGGCCTGTCACAATGGACTGACTCTCCCACTCACAAAGATGGTCATTCCCTTGATCTGATTTTCACCTATCGATGCACTCTTTCAAATTTAACAAACACCCCTTTTCCTCTCTCTGACCATCATCTCCTAACTTGCAACATTACTTCCCTACCTACAACTCCCCCTCCCTCTACCCCTCACACCAAACTTCACAGAAGCACTAAGTCACTAGATCTGCATCAGCTCGCTAGCTCTCTCAAACCTCTCCTCTCATCCATCACCTCCTTTTCCTGCCCTGACCAATCTATCTGCCAGTATAATTCCACCCTTACATCGGTCATTGACACTCTGGCCCCTTCAACCATAGCTCAGAAACCACACTCTCATCCTGAGCCCTGGCATACTCCTCTGACACGATACCTACGCAGATGCTCCCGTACTGCTGAGCTACATTGGAGGAAATCTCAGAGTTCAGCTGACTTTCTTCACTACAAGTTCATCCTGAACTCCTACTATTCTGCCCTTAATCTGTATAAGCAAAAATATTTTTCTAATCTCATCTCTACTCTTTCCTCTAACCCTAAACGTCTGTTCTCCACGTTCAACACTCTTCTCCGCTCACCCCCACCTTCTAACACAACCTCTCTCTCAGCTCAAGATTTTGCAAGCCATTTCAAAAACAAAATTGACTCCATCAGAAGTGAAATCAGCTCTCAACATACTTCCAATCTCCCACCCCCTCAAAAGCTCACGATCACCCAAAACCCAAATATCCAAAAATGCAGCTCTTTTGCCCCTGTTAATGAGGATGAAGTTTCTGCCCTTATACTGTCCTCCCACCTCCCTACCTGTCCCCTCAACCCCATCCCCTCACAGCTACTCCCCTCCCTCTCTTCTACCCTCACCCCCATACTCACACACATTTTCAACCTCTCCCTCAGCACTGGTATATTTCCCTCATCTCTAAAACATGCACTGGTCACACCTATCCTCAAAAAAACTTCTCTCGATCCAACCTCCCCTTACAATTACCGCCCTATTTCCCTACTCCCTCTTGCCTCAAAGTTCCTCAAAAAGCTAGTTTACGCACGTCTATCCCATTTCCTTACACTAAACTCTCTTCTTGACCCACTGCAATCTGGATTTCGTTCCCATCACTCTACAGAGACAGCAATTATCAAGGTTACCAATGACCTACTTACAGCAAAATCCAAAGGCCACTTCTCTCTGCTTATCCTCCTTGACCTGTCTGCAGCCTTTGACACTGTTGACCACCCTCTTCTGCTCCAAACCCTCCAATCCTTCGGCATCTGTGACACAGCTCTCTCGTGGTTCTCTTCCTATCTGACTAACCGTGCATTTAATGTAGCCTTCTCCGGAGCATCCTCTGCCCCGTTACCACTTTCTGTTGGGGTACTTCAAGGTTCTGTCCTTGGTCCCCTTCTATTTTCAATCTACACGTCATCAATATGTTCCTTAATAAAGTCCCATGGGTTTCTATACCATTTGTATGCCGATGACACCCAAATCTACCTCTCTGCACCAGACCTACCTCCTTCCTTACTAACCCGTATCACTAAAAGTCTTTCTCACATCTCATCTTGGATGTCCTCTCACTACCTTAAGCTAAATCTCTCCAAAACTGAACTCCTTATTTTTCCCCATTCTTCCAATGTTTCCACCCCCAAAATTTCTATAACTGTTGATAATTCCATCATTACCCCTACCTCGCATGCCCGATGTCTTGGGGTCACACTTGACTCAGATCTTTCCTTCACTCCTCACATTCAGTCCTTGGCTAAAGCCTGCCGCTTCCACCTTAAAAACATTGCTAAAATTAGACATTTCCTTACACAAGATACAACCAATATTTTAATCCACTCTCTCATCCTTTCCTGCCTCGACAACTGCAATTCCGTCCTCTCTGGTCTACCTAGCTGCCGCATAGCTCCTTTACAATCCATTATGTATGCCTCTGCCAGGCTCATCTTCCTTACTCGTCGCTCTTCATCTGCTGCACCTCTCTGCCAATCCCTTCACTGGCTTCCTCTTGCCTCTAGGATTAAACATAAAATCCTCACCCTGACATATAAAGCTCTCAACTGCACTGCTCCCCCCTACATCTCAGAACTTGTCTCTAGATACTCTCCCTCCCGTCCCCTTCGATCAGCTCAGGATCTCCTCCTCTCCTCCTCTCTTGTTACTTCTTCACATTCACGTTTACAGGACTTCTCCAGACTGGCCCCCATCTTGTGGAATTCCCTGCCTCGCCTCATAAGACTCTCCCCTAGTTTTAACAGCTTCAAGCACTCCTTAAAAACTCTACTATTCAGGGATGCATACAACCAACACTAACCTTTCCTAACGCCATTGCTTTCCCCTTGAACCCCTTAGATTGTAAGCCTATGGGCACAGCTGTTTACAGATCGCTTCATAAGAGCCAACTACAACGGTGAAACTCTCGGCAGGGCCCTCTACCCACTTGACCCCTACAAAAGCTATCCTGTACACCGACTATGTTTACAGCGCTACGGAATCTGTTGGCGCTCTACAAATACCTGATAATAATAATAAGGTTCTTCAATAAATCTTGAACCTTTGTTTTTGAGCACTTTTTTCTTTTTAATGTTTGCAAGCTACACTATTTTAGTTTCTGCTCTTTTGCTGAGGTCACTGTGGTTAAGAAAAGTAAGGTCTAATCATCTGTGTCCCTTGGAGTGATCAGTGCTGCTCATATTCAAAGATTCAACAAGCTAACGAGAGGCTGAGAAAGATTCTCAAATAATGATGGGAAATGTCACTGTGTTTATCCATACCTCCGACCATTTGCAGGATATGGGAGTTTAAATAGCTGGTAGGCAATGGCCCACCTGAATAGTGTGGGTTGGGCCATGAATGGAAGAGGTGGCGTCACACACACACACAAAGGGGCAGGGTTAAAGCTGTGCTATGGAGAGCATTCTGGGAGTAGGGCTGGTCATGTGGACAGGTATGTGGCTCGACCAGTAGTTTATTTCACAGTATAGATATGTCATTTTCAGTATGCATACATATATCCAGTATATATACATGTTTAGCATAGATATTCCTTTAACAGGAATGCCTTTAAGGAACGTTTTACACTGTACTGCTTTCATTGTTTTTATTTGATGCTTTCCCCCACAGGACTAGATTACAAGTGGAGCGCAAAATATTGCTTTCGCAAAAGCGATATTTGCGCTCCACTGAGTAATACCAGCGCATGCAAATGCTGGGAAGCATTGCACTCACAAGCGCACTTCCATAGGCTCCAATGGGAGCTTCGTTCTCATGCCGTGAGACACGGCATAAGAACTAGCGCAGCGAAGGAGGTAAGTCGTGCAGTGATGGCAGCAAATTGTAAATATATATATGTATATGCTTTTATATATATATATATATATATATATATATATATATATATATATATATATATTTATGTGTTTATATGTGTGTATACACATATTAACATATAAAAAATATATGTATATAGGCATGTGACTGTAACTTTTTACATTTAAGGTGTCCAATATTGTTGTTGTGAGACCAACTGTATCTAAGACAAGGAAGTACCTATTGTTTAGCATCCTTTCTGATATAGGAAAACATTAAGGGCCAGATTACAAGTGGAGTGCAAACATTTGCGAGCAAGCTATATAGGGTTTTCGTGTTCATTTGCGTGCAGGGTTAATTGTGCTGGTATTACAAGTTGAAAGTAAATGCCACCGCTTGAGCGCATATCAAGTTAACGCAAGTATCAAGTTAACTTTTTACTTTCAACTCGTAATAAAATAAACTCTCCACCCCCAATCTCTCTATAACTATCGACAACGCCATTATTACCCCTACCCTACATGCCCGATGTCTTGGGGTCACATTTGACTTTCTTTCACTCCTCACATTCAGTCATTGGCTAAAGCCTGCCGCTTCCACCTTAAAAACATCTCTAAAATTAGACACTTCCTTACACAAGACACAACTAAGATTTTAATCCACTCTCTCATTCTTTCCCGCCTCGATTACTGCAACTCTGTCCTCTCTGGTCTCCCCACCTGCCACCTAGCTCCTTTACAATCCGTAATGAATGCCTCGGCCAGACTCATCTTCCTTACACGTCGCTCTTCATCTGCTGCACCTCTCTGCCAATCCCTTCACTGGCTTCCTCTTGCCTCTAGGATCAAACACAAAATTCTCACTCTGACATACAAAGCCCTCAACTGCACTGCTCCCCCCTATATCTCAGACCTTGACTCCAGATACTCTCCCTCCCGTCCCCTTCGCTCTGCTCACAACCTCCTACTCTCCTCCTCTCTTGTCAACTCATCACACTCCCGTTTACAGGACTTCTCCAGACTGGCTCCCATCTTGTGGAACTCTCTGCCTCGCTCCACAAGACTCTTTTCTAGTTTTAAAAGCTTCAAATGCTCCCTAAAGACTCTACTGTTCAGGGATGCATACAACCTACGCTAACCTTTCTTTATACCAGTTCCTCTCCTCCATTGCTATACCCTGAACCCCCTTAGCATGTAAGCCTAAGAGTCCAGCTGTTTGTAGATCCTTCTTAAGAGCTGACTACAGTAGTGCAACTCTTGGCAGGGCCCTCTACCCATTTGATCCCTATAATTGTTTTGTCGTACTGCGCCTTTGGTTATAGCGCTACGGAATCTGTTGGCGCTCTACAAATAACCGATAATAATAATAATAATATATATTAATGTGTTTATAAGTGTATATACACATATTAACACATAAATATATTATATACATTGCGGTCTATGGGAACTGTGTGTTCCCAGTAAATATATACACTTATATACATATACTGTATATTATATGTATGTATATAAGCATATACATATATATTTACTCAAAGTTCCCATAGACCGCAATGTAAAGGCACTTTTCAGTGCCCCACTCCCGCCAACTTTAAAGCCCCAAAACTGCCTAGTGCAGTTGTTTTTTATTTTTCAAAAAATGCACAATAATTTAGTCATTGGATGGGTCATTCCTGGGATTCAGTAATATTTTAACTTGGATTTTTTTTTAACTACATTTGATTAATTTTCTAAATACCCCATATAATTAGGCACATATCAAATCTCCAATAAATCATATTTTCCTACCTCAGGCAATAAAGCCCTTTTATTATTTTCTGTTTTTTTCTGATTTGGACACCTTTTATTCTCAACCCTGTTAAAGACAAAATGGTATCAGTTTAAAAAGGACCTTACACAAAACTTGTGATAAAACAAACATCTACCTACTGCTCATTAGTGATGTCGCGAACCTAAAATTTTCGGTTCGCGAACCGCGGACTCGAACTTCTGGTATTGTTCGTGAACGCGCGAACCGCCATTGAATTCAATAGGCAGGCGAACTTTAAAACCTACAAGGACTCTTTCTGGCCACAATAGTGATGGAAAAGTTGTTTAAAGGGTACTAACACCTGGACTGTTGCATGCTGGAGGGGGATCCCTGGCAAAACTCCCATGGAAAATTACATAGTTGATGCAGAGTCTGCTTTTAAGCCATAATGGGTCTAAATCAACTAACATTCCCAAAGTGGCTGTCTCAAAACATCCCGGACAGAAGATAGATTGATAGTGATAGATAGGATAGATAGATATACATAGATTGATAGTTAGATAGAATCGATAGAAGAGAAATAGATAGATTTGTTAGATATATAATTACCCTAATAAATTCTAATAATCAAACATGCGTTCTTGGACCCAACTAGCTTGTGTCAATTAGTACTTTTCTTAGCACTTTAATCCCTGTTTCCCCCCCCCCTATCGGGGGAGTTCTATATGGCCTGCCAGATTACCCTGAAAAATTATAATAATAATAAGACATGTGGTCTGCTACCTATTTTAACGAGGTTGTGTTTTAAGTACTACCATTCTTAGCACTTTAATCTCTGTAACTCCCCCTATTTGGTGAGGTCTATACGGCCTGGATGATTACCCATGCAAAATATAATAATAAGACATCTGCTCTTGGTCTGCGACCCATGGTAACTATGTTGTGTTAATTAGTAATGTCCTTCGCATTTTAATAGCTGTTACTCATACTCACCCTATCGGTGGAGGTCTATATGGCCTGCATGATTACCCTTACAAAATATAACAACCAAACATATGCTCTGGGACCCATGGTAAGTAGGTTGTGTTAAGTAGTACTGTTCTTTGCATTTTCATACCTGTTACAACACCAAATGGTGGCAGGTCTATCTGGCCTTCATGATTAGCTGCACCCAAACCCAAAAAAAAGCCGAGTGGTCTTAGACTAACACCCATGGCTAACTCTGTTGTTTCAATTAGTACTATTCTTAGCACTTTCATCCCTGTTACGGGCGGTCTACATGGCCATCATGATTAGCCGAACAAAATACTACAATCCAACCTTTGCTCAGTCTTCATAGGCCCTTCATTTTCTGTATTTTGATAGTACAGTTCTTATTATTTTTATAGCTGATACAACACCGAATGTTGTCAGCTCTATATGGCCTGCATGATTAGCTGCACCCAATACAAAAATAAATCCAAGCGGTCTTGGATTAACACCCATGGCTAACTCTGTTGTTTCAAGTAGTACTATTCTTAGCACTTTCATCTCATCATCCCTGTTACTTCCAGGACTCTCGGTGGTGGTGGTCTACATGGCCATCATGATTAGCCTAACCAAATACTACAATCCAACCTTGGCTCAGTCTTCCTAAGGCCCTTCATTGGCTGTATTTTGGTAGTACTGTTCTTATTACTACATGGTGGTCTACATGGCCATCATGATTAGCCTAACTAAATACTACAATCCAACCTTGGCTCAGTCTTCCTAAGGCCCTTCATTGGCTGTATTTTGGTAGTACTGTTCTGAGGAAACTGAGGATTAAGATCAACACTAAAAATTTTTTTTATTTAAATTAATAACTATACTGTCTGACTGTGACAACAATTATGATTGGTGTAAATAGTTGGCTAGACGGCCTGGCACAAAAGGCTGGCAGTGGCAGGCAGGAGGTAAATGAAATTCAATGGCCCTAGGAGACTGAATATTTGCAGTCCAAAAAATTATGTTTTGTTTTTTTTTATTACTGTTGCAAGAATTGTGATTGGTGCTACTTGGGCCTGGCAGACAGGCTGGCAGATATGAGTTGTGGATGGTAGGTAGGGCAGCAATTTAACACAGTATGCTGTGTAAGTGACAAAAAGACAGGACTGATAGAAAATTAAGTTACATTACACTAGCAAAATATTTTAAAATTTTAGATTTTAATATTAAAATTATGTTAAGAAGTGCAATGCACATATGACTCTATGAGTGGTCGCACTGGCTGGCTGCTACGTAGGGCAGCAATTATAACAACAGTATACTGTGTAAGTCAGATAGACAGTTAGACACAGGCCTGATAGAAAATACAATTAGATTACACTAGCATAATGATTTAAAGACTTTTTTTTTGGAATTTTTAAGAAAAAGGTTAAGCACATACATATGAGTCGTGGCTGATAGCCTTGGAAGGGCAGCTATTAAAAACAGTAGGCTCTGTATGTCGGATACACACACGCCTGATAGAAAATACTATTAGATTACACTAGAAAAATGATTGAAATTATTTTTTTGGGGGGGGGATTAAAAAAAGGTTAAACACATATGAGTCGTGGCTCATAGACTAGGGAGGGCAGCAAGTAAACACAGTAGGCTCTCTATGTCAGCAAAACACACAGGCCGGATAGAAAATTATATTAGATTACACTAGCAAACAAATTTAAACTTTTTTTTTTATATATATTAAAATTAAGGTGAAAGAAAAATAGATATGAGTGCTGGGTGGCTGCCTGGCACAGACCAATTAACCAAAAGACTGAAAAAAAAAGAGGTATATTAATGCTGAGTGAGCCTGACAGACACAGGCATGATAGTAAATGTAATTAGATTACACTAGAAAAATATTTTTTTGTGTTTTTTTTTAAAATTAAAAATAATGTTATAAACGGATATTAACACTGCTGGCTGCTGGCTGGCACAGAGCAATGAACCAGAGTATATGCTGTGTGACACTGGCCTGATAGAAAATGAAAAAAAATTACACTAGAAAAATAATTATATTTTTGGGTTAGTTAAATTTAAACTAATGTTGTTAGGGAGATATCAGTGGTGGCAGTAGTCACAGCATATGCTGTGAGCCTTAAACACACAGCTGAAAGCCAGGCAAATGCTAATAAAAAAAAAAAGAAAAAGAAAAAAACGGCACGAAATATAGCCCTAAAAAGGGCTTTTTGGGGTGCTGTGCTTGCAGCAGAGATGAGTGGAGTCCTTCTGGACTGTAAATACACTAGCCTAGCTATGTTTTTCCTATTAATGTCAGGAGCAAAAACACAACACGTCCTCTCATTAAAAAAGCAAGGTCGTTATGAGTCTAAAATGGTGGATTCCGAGTAGCTGGGAGTGTCTGTGAGGGAGTGTCTGATGTTGATTTGCTCTAATGTGTCAGGCGGCTGTGACATAAAGGGTCAAAGTTTCCACAATGATGACACATAGGGGCGACATCGCCATGTGTTCGCCCACAAACGCAAACGCGAACAACCTATGTTCGCTGTGAACCGTTCGCGGGCGAACAGTTCGGGACATCACTACTGCTCATGTGTCGCTCATAACATTTTAATGATTACAAATGTAACATTTATGATAATTTTCAAATTTTATGCAATAAAAGTTACAAATAGACAAATTTTGTGTATATGGTCTCTATGGTCTCATTATTTTTTTTTTTTAACAATTTAGATGTGGTAATCAGCAAGAAATGCTTCCATTTTTTATTGTCTTCCCTATTTTACTTTCCAAAAACATTAATGTGACATGGTTAAGAATAGTGTGACAGGGTTGACGACTGTAACAGGGTTGAAGGGATAAATTACATTCAATTTTAATTTGTTTGGATTATTTTGAAATTCCCTCCAAGGGGCCAAATTATCAAGCTCCGAATGGAGCTTGATGCCTCTGTTTACGAGCGAGTCTTTTGGCTCGCCGGAAACAGCAGTTATGAAGCAGCAGTCTAAAGACCACTGCTCCATAATTTGTCTGCTGCCTCTGAGGCTGCAGTCTTCAATCCGCCCGATCCTATTTGATCAGGCTGATTGACACCTCCTGCTAGCGGCCGATTGGCCGTGAATCTGCAGGGGGTGGCATTGCACAAGCAGTTCACCAGAACTGCTTGTGCAATGATAAATGCCAACAGTGTATGCCGTCAGCATTTATCAATGTGCGGCGGACATGATACGCTACATCGTATCTTGTCCGCTCGCAGTTTTGTAAATTGGCCCCCAAGACTCAACCAAAACACTGTATTCCATTTTGGGCAATTGTGTAATAAATACATTAGTCATTTTAGATTAATTTGAACCTTAATAACCAAATTGTAGTGAATATTTAAACAAGAAAACTACTGCAGACCTTAGGGTTATTAGTAACTTTCAAATATTTTTAGAATAGTATAAAAAAAAATAATGTTACTGAACAGAACCTTTTACTCAATAGATAAATTTAGTAGTGTCTAAAACATCCTTCTTTGCAGGAACACCAAACAAAACTGCAGCAGATGAAAGTTCATAATAATAGTAACAAGTAGTAGGTCATTACAAAAAACATGCCATGTTAACACAAACATGACTTAACAGGACATTGCACTTAACAATTCCAAAATTTTAAAATAGTTACTTTATGAACATTTTCTTAAAATGCCAGAACCACTGTAAACAAATACTTTGTCTAATCCATATTTCTTCACAGAAGCACTACAATGCTGATTTACCAAGTGTGTGTATTCAGCTCTTTAGTCAGGCTTTTATCTTGAGAGTCTGGCCCAAATCCCCTTCAGAACGTCTCTGCGACAAGATGTCACATGCTGTGGAGCTGGAATCATCTTGTAGACTTTATCAAATTGGTACCAGTGGATTTTATCACGAGAAGGCCAAAAAATCTGGTACAACATCTATGTCAAGGATGATGCCTGGGTTCAGGTCATCATCATATATCACTGCACCACAGTCCAAGAACATTTGGATTTCTTCATTTCTCCACTTCCATGGAATGTAGGTTTTACTGATTGTCTGTTGGTTTTGGATGTTCTGACAAAAACTGAAGTGCTGTGTGTTAAAGCTTGTAAAGTTTAGTGTGATGAGAGCAGGATGTGATGTCACTAGTTTGGGGGCGGGGCTTAGGTCCGGTAGTCTGTGTCGCAGTTAGTTAGTACAATCAACCTGACCAGATGTGTATTGCTATGCTCTGTAATAAAATAGAGTTGTACCATCATTGCTGTGTCCTGCATCTCATGACATGGTGTCAGAAGTTCTGGACTGCGCTTCTGTTCCTGATCGATTGCAATGTCAAAGTTTACCCCACCTGAGCCTTTTGACTTCTCTCAGCCTGCAGCTTGGCCCACATGGCGTCAGCAGTTTCAGCGCTTCAGGATTGCTTCCAAACTGAACAAGGAGAGTGGTGAAGTACAAGTTAATTCTCTTTTATACTCTATGGGGAAAGATGTGGAGCCAGTGTTCAATGCTTTTACTTTCCAAGAAGGGGAAGAATTTAACTTTGATATAGTTATGGATAAACTCAGTGCCCACTTTGTGCCCAAAAGTAATGTGATTCATGAGAGAGCTTGTTTTCACAAACGTAATCAGCGTGTGGGAGAATCTGTGGAGTCATTTGTGCGCAGCCTGTATGAACTAGCTGAATTCTGTGAGTTTGGTGTTGCTAAAGAAGAGCAAATCAGAGACAGAATAGTTATTGGAATTGCAGATGATGAAGTCTCACTGAAGCTGCAGTTAGAGCCTGATTTAACGTTAGATGGGGCTATTAGGATGGCCCACCAGAGTGAACTGGTGAAAAAGCAAAGTGCTGATCTGAGGTCTGAGAGTATTGTGGATGAAGTGCAACAGTCTAGGAAAACTGCTAGTGAAAGGCACAGTGTGAGCGGTAGATCTAAAGTAATGGAAAGGCCTAGAAGTGGATGGGCGCAACATGCCCGATGCACACGGTGCTACCGGGCTCATGATCAGAGTGCTATATGCCCGGCCAGAGACAAAAGATGCAGAAAATGTAACAGAATAGGCCATTTTGAAGTGGTGTGTAAAAATGAATACATTAAGGAGATGCAGGTGGACAGTGACCAGGAGGGTCAGGAAGTGTCTTTTGTGGGGTCCGTTGTGGAACGGACAAGCTCAGAGGAAGATTGGAAAGTTACTTTTACTGTAATGGGAGCCAAAGTTGATTTTAAGATTGACACAGGAGCAGATATCACTGTAATGTCTTTTGCTGAATTTATGAAACTGCCTCGACAGCCCCAGCTGGCGAAGGTTACTACAAATGTACATAGTCCTGGTGGCCGCATTGATTGTGTGGGGAAATTTCTTGCCAGCTGTGAGTACAAACAAAGGAAGTTCACCATGTGGGTGCATGTGATCCGAGGTCAGTGTGTTAACAATTTATTGAGTAGAAAAGCAGCCTGTGACTTGGGCCTCGTGGCCAGAGTGAATGAGATTTCCGAAGATATGTTTGGCGAGTTGGGCCTACGAACTGCAAACCTGTCCGTATAGCACTTAAAAGTGATGCAGTCCCATACAGTATTTCTACTCCCCGTAGAATTCCATTCCCGCTCATGCCCCAAGTGAAGAAAGAGCTTATGCGCATGCAGTCTATGGGGGTTATTGAAGAGGTTGTTGAAGCGACTGATTGGTGTTCCAGTTTGCAACCTGAAAAGGTTGAATGAGGCGGTGAAGAGAGAGAGATTTGTGCTACCGACATTAAAAGATATAGCTCCAAAGTTGGCTGGGGCTAAGTTCTTTTCCACATTAGACGCTTCTAGTGGCTTTTGGCAGATCCCCCTGGATCCAAAGTGCCGCAAACTGACTACCTTTATCACACCGGTAGGTCGGTTCTGCTTCTGCAGACTCC
Organism: Bombina bombina; assembly: GCF_027579735.1. NCBI lineage: Eukaryota > Metazoa > Chordata > Amphibia > Anura > Bombinatoridae > Bombina > Bombina bombina. Next base: position 222,982,882 of record NC_069501.1, read on the forward strand.
CCTTTGGGATATCCGCCGCTCCTGAAATCTTTCAAAGGGAAATAAGTTCTCTCCTGAGTAACCACGTGGGCACGGCAGTCTTCATGGACGACATTCTAGTGTATGGGTCTACTGTGGAGGAGCATGATCAGCGTTTAAGTTGTGTACTACAGGCTATCAAAGAGTCTGGGCTGAAGCTGAATAAAGAAAAATGTCATTTCAGGAAAACTGAATTATGTTACTTTGGGCATATCATCAATGGGGATGGCATCAAGCCAGACCCGAGAAAATTTGTGCTATTGAACAAATGAAAAGTCCTTCTGATGTACATGAGCTGAGACAGATATTGGGCCTTGTAAATTACGTGGGCAAGTTTCTTCCAGATTTATCTACGGTTCTACACCCTATCACAGAGTTACTTAAGAAAGACGTTGCCTGGGTCTGGGGACCTTCACAAGAAAAAGCTTTCCTGCATGCCAAGTCCCTGCTGGGGTCTGCCCCAGTGCTGGGGTTCTACGACCCTTCAAAAAAGACTGTGGTTAGTGCCGATGCAAGCAGTTATGGGTTGGGGGCTGCACTCCTGCAGCTGAATGAAAATAAACTACAGCCCATCGCCTACTGTTCCCGCACACTGACGGCTGCGGAGTCAAAATACGCTCAAATTGAGAAAGAGTGCCTGGCTGCAGTTTGGGCCTGTGAGCGCTCTCAGCGTTATCTAGTGGGTTTGGAGAAATTTAGTTTGGAAACTGACCACAAACCGCTAGTCCCTCTAATCAACTCCTATGACATTGACAAAACACCCTTGAGATGCCAGAGACTTTTAATGAGACTGCTCAGGTTCAATGTTCAGGCAGTGCATGTGCCGGGGAAACAACTGGTTGTGGCGGATACACTATCCAGGCTCCCGCTGGCTGCTGCTGAAGAATCCTCCACAGAATCTGAGGTGAAAGTGTATGTTGATTCAGTTCTGGCCTCTAAGTCCATTTCTTCAAGGAAACTGAAGGAAATAAAGAGAGAGACATATTTGGACACAGATCTGCAAGAGGTTATAAGGTACATAAAAGAAGGATGGCCCGAGAGCCGGGCAGCCTGGATGTCTTTAAGTGCTTACCAGCCAGAGAGGTCGCAGCTCACGGAGCTGGAGGGGTTGGTGCTGTTCCAAGACCGCATTGTAATTTCTGTCAGCATGAGGAAGGAGATGGCCACTTAGGCATTACAAACAGGATTCACGATGGCCACTTAGGCATTACAAAGTGCAGAGAAAGGGCAGCTACAGCTGTGTGGTGGCCTGGGATCAGCTCCGACATTGCAAATCACATGTCAAAATGTGCCTTTTGCCGGGAACGCCGGCCTACTCAGAGAAGGGAGTCCTTGATTTCTACTCCGCTGCCTGCGGGGCCGTGGCAGAAAATAGCTGCTGATTTGTGTGAACTGCACGGGAAAAAGTTCCTTGTAGTGATCGACTACTATTCCAGGTATTTGGAGATTGCACCCCTGAATGATATCACAAGTCAGGCCATTATTATTCGCCTGAAGAGCTTGTTCGCCCGCTGGGGCATTCCAATGGAGCTAGTGAGTGATAATGGTATGCAGTTTCTTTGTACGCTTCTACAGAGTTCAGTGCTTTCAGCAGGGAGTATGATTTTGTACATTCCACGTCAAGTCCACATTATCTGCAGGCCAACGGAATGGCTGAAAGGGCAGTTCAAACCACAAAATTCATTCTAAAGCAATCTGAGCCGTACCTAGCCCTCTTGTCATTACAGGGCGACGTCCATTCAAGCCACCGGGTTTAGCCCGGCACAGCTGATGCTAGGACGCCAGATTCACACCACTTTACCCTCAATGGGTGTCTTCAAGCCGCCTGGCCCTGTTCCTCGGGACGAAGTCCTTAGGAGGGATGAAGAGGCCAAAAAGGGTTATCATTTCTTCTACGACAGGAGACATTCTGTCAGGCCCTTACAGGAACTGAAAGCGGGCCAAAGTGTCAGAATTAAACTGGATGATGAGAAGAAATGGAAGACGCCTTCTACGGTAGTTGGCTGCTCTCCAGAACCAAGGTCTTATACAGTCCTTACGGAGGGAGGGACGGTTACACGCCGTAACTGAAGACATCTTTAGTCTGTACCTGAGAGTCTGGAACTGGATGCCTCAGTACCACCGCCGGTGAGATCCCCTGTTCTAAGAGAGGTGCCTTCCCCTCAGCAAGACCACAACGGGGATATATCTTTGCCTCCAGCGGACTCTTGTTCACCATCTTCTGTATCAGAGGACAGTTCATGCAAAGTTACATCAAGCGGAAGAGTGGTGAAACTTCCGGCCCGATATAGGGACTGACTTTAGCTAGAACAGTGACCGGAAGTATGGGCAGAATAATCCCATGGTCACTGTGGACTAGGGTAGTCTACCCCGATGTCCAAGTCAGGATGTAATTGTATGTGTTAATATTTTCTGAACCTATTTGTTTATATATTGTTCAAAAAAAAATGTTGTTGTATACTCTGTTCGTATACCTTGTTATTTGTTATATTCAAATGTATGCTTCGCCTTTGAAAAAGGGGAAGATGTGATGAGAGCAGGATGTGATGTCACTAGTTTGGGGGCGGGGCTTAGGTCTGGTAGTCTGTGTCGCAGTTAGTTAGTACAATCAACCTGACCAGATGTGTATTGCTATGCTCTGTAATAAAATAGAGTTGTACCATCATTGCTGTGTCCTGCATATGTCCTGCATCTCATGACATTTAGGTTTGTTTTTTTTAATAAAAGCAGCTGACATCATAACATATCAACTCACCTGGAGCAAGGGTGATGACCTGGTGTATTCTCATTGAAAAGGGCAGTGATTTTATAGGTCTCAGCATCATCTCTACTGCACGTTCAACATCAGCACTTTCCACTAAAAAACAGCTCCACTGATGAGGACTTTATACAATTGCAGTGCATCTTGGATGTCATAACCCTTAGCCATCAACCTGTCTGCTTTCTATTTAAAGCTCCTTCCTTCACCATCAGGGGGAACATTTACATGGTTTGACTCAAAATAGTTCCATGTGCCAGCTTTAACTCCACATTTGTGGATTTCTGTTTTAAAAAGCAGGATGTTTCCTTTCTGTTTATAGTGTGTGCATGGTCCATCACTAAAAAATTAAAGGTTTGAAACTTGTGGATGAGTAGCATGAAGGTAGTCTAGCACTGGATCAAGATATTTCCATATAGCAGGATTGCCTTCGTATCTGGAAGGTGAGATTGTGGTGAAGCATATAGGCTTCTGTTGCCATAAATACATTACCCCAGTGTGTGGGTGGCCTCAAAGTGTACAGCTTGGATCTCTGATTTTTATTTACAGAAAAATCAATGCAGATCAATGTCTCATACACTGCCAGAATTTTATTTAGCTCATGATAGTAGGTGTTTTGCTGTTTGACATTGAACAAGTGCTTCTTAAACCTGTGAATGTTGTTGTGAGGCAATTCTGTAAGGGTCTCCTGTGGAAACCCAGTTTGGGAAATCCTGCATTAAACAATTACACATCCTCTATACAATATATTTTTTAAACTTTACTTATGACTGAGTATACCAGTTTAAGAGATAGAAACTTGACCTTTGCTTTGTTTATATCCTAGTATTCTTTCTCTTTTCATATGGTATTTGCTTGGTAGGAGGCACTTGCCTATTTTGCTTATATTTTATTGATATTTATACAGCCTGTTACACTTAATATGGAAGAAGCCACAGAACAAGTAACATTCTTTTCATTGCAAGCTGTAAATGATGATAGCCTACAGAGTCTGGACTTGGAGGAGTTTTTTACTTCAGAGTCCGGGGACATTTGATTGGGAGACTTATTTCATTCCATGGAACTACTACGATTAAAAGAGATCTGTCTTAAACTTGACACATGGATCCTAAATAAATATTTAAATCTAAAAATGATACCAAGGGGTTTACGTGTGAGAAAATTTACCACTTTTGAAGTATAGGATATTTCATTTGTTAATGAATGGAACGACATTCTTTCTGAATGTTCCATCAGATTGATAGTTATGTTAATCAGATATAAAATGGAACAGCTAACTAAAGCAAGGAGTGAAATTACCATTCTACAGGGTGAACTGAATAAATGTACTGACTTATCTGATTACGGTAAATTTGATAAAATGTTACAAGATATAGTAGAAAAAACTAAACATGAAATAGTACAACAAAAGCACATTCAGTTTCTTAGAGACCAAATAGATTACAACACTGGTCAGGTATTTCTATGGCAGAGAAATAATCGTAGAAAATTGGTTAATAAGAACAAAAACCATAATAAGACCAAATCTCAAAATTCAGGAGATGAAAATGGTACTGTAGCCACTAATACTTTCAAGAATAAACGTAGACATAGGAGATCTGGTAATCCTAAAAAGTGTAAGTAAATTGTGTATAAACTCAAGGGAAATTCCTGATAAATACAGTCAGTAATATATTAGACCAAAGAGAGAGGAAAGGATTGTCTATAGAAATAAACAAAGTGGATATTTATTGGTCTTATAAAATATGTCATAAAGTTAATATATCTAGTATCAACATCTAAAAAAAAACTCCTATTAGAAACTTAATATTTAAAAGTTATTATTTAAAAGTTAGGATGTGGCCACATCTCTAAAAAACTTTCCAATATAATTTCATAGATAAAAGTGTATTCTATGAGTAAGCTATTAAAATTTAAATCAATGCTAAGTTTGTCACTAAAAATCTATTATTAAGTGATTAAGCACAATGCATAATTACATAATACATTTGATGAGAAAAAATAATGAGTAATGTTCCGTTATGAGTAAACAGCTGTTTAAATGCCAGCCCTAAGAAACGTGTTAGTCTTACATTTGTAAGTCACTTATGAAAAAGGCAAAGATATATCCTTTCAAGTCCGTAATATGGACCTATTTTCTTATGATGTGTTAGTTCCAAAAGCACTTCCAATATGATTAGTGTGTAGTTCACTATGAAAAAGGCAAAGATCGATGTAATGGCAAAGATCGATGTTTAGATCTGTCTTAGATCTGGTATTCTCATGAGGCAAAGTTTCTATACTGACCGGTCAGTTTTAACGTGATGTGAATAATGTTGTTATATCTTACCGGACCTCTGATGTGGCTAGTCAGTCGACTACGTTTGTGACAGGCTTGGAGGCTGTTAGTTTTACCACACTGAGATCTCAATAGCTCCCTAGCGTGTATACAGCATTTTCACTGTCAGCGTTGTCTTTCCGGTCACCTGACCTATTCTGCCAATCAGGAAGCTATTCTGCCAACTTAGTGAAATTGAAAACAGGGTTTTGAGTTATGGGTTGGGATTCTGTCCCACAAGGAGTTTTAACTTATTCAACACCATAATGGAACTTAATAAATTTATCAGAAAGTTGACACTCATTAAACATTTTAATGAAGGTGATCCTTCTGGTGTTGAAGGAGTGGCCCGGAGTGGCCCAACCCATGAACCAAATGATTTGACCTATTTAGATGCTTGTGCCATTAGAACACTTGAGGAGTTGGAACATTGTTTTGCCCCTAGTGAGAGTCCAGCTGATGACATACATTATTCCAGATTGAAAAGACCATCTCTCTTTCATCCAATGCACAGCAGGGGTAAATCCCTAGAGCTATATCATAGAAGAGTTGTGGAAGATCTAAATTTGCTCTCCAAGAACAATTCTAGACAAAATTTGAATCTGAATAAAAAAGAATGAGAGATTCCCTTAAAAATAATGAAGAAATTGTCATTCGGCAATCGATTAAGGGGGGTAGTGTGGTGGTACTTGACAGGTCACAATATGTAGCAGAAGCTTTCAGACAACTTAGGGATGAACAAACATGCCATTTTACATTATACAGTTAAACATACAATCCCAAACTAAGATAAAACACTCTGATCTGAAACCCAAATCCAAATTTAATCCTGTACAGTCAAAAGGTAACTATTTAGATACCTTCGAAAAATTAGTTATTAAAGATATTAAAAGATGTAACCCTCCCCGTCCAAAGAAATTTAACATGAGCATTAAAGAAAAAACTATAATTAATAATTTGCAGAATAACAAAGAGTTAACAATTAAATCCGCTGATAAGGGTGGAGGTATAGTTGTGATGGACACAAAAAACTATCTCATTGAAGCCCATAGACTATTGGACAATACAAAAACATATAAAAAAACTGGACTTTAATCCCACTATGAAATACTCTCAAACATTGAACAAATTACTGGTAGAGGGTAGAAGGTCGGGTATTCTGAATGAAAAAGAATTCCAATACCTTACCCCAAAGAACCCCAGAATACCGATCTTCTACTTTCTACCAAAAATACACTAATGTCTCACGAACCCCCCAGGTAGGCCCATCATATCGGGGATTGATTCAATATCATCTAACCTCTCCAGATATGTAGATGGATATTTACAAAAAAACATGTCACAAACCTCAATTCCTACTTAAGAGATTCCACCCAGGTATTAAATATACTAAATACCCTCCAATGGGGAGAAGATATGTATTTGGCTACTTGTGATGTGACATCACTGTATACAGTGATAGATCACACACAAGGCCTAGAAGCAGTTAAATATTTTCTGAAATAAGATAAAGACATGTCTGAATTACATAGAAATTTTATTTTAAAAGTATCAAATTTATCTTAGAGAATAATTACTTCTCATTTAATGAGAAGTTCTACCTCCAAATAGAAGGAACAGCAATGGGTACAAGGTTTGCACCTAGCTACACGAACCTCTTCATGGGTTTCTGGGAAGAGGAATTCTTTAATTCGGGTAGCTATGGTGCAAACCTTGTACTCTTTAAGAGGTACATAGATGACCTTATATTAATCTGCAAAGGTCCAGAATATGACCTTATCAAAATGTTTGAAGATATGAATAAAAATAATTATGGCCTGAAATTTACATATAACATAAGTAAAAATTCAATTGTCTTTCTAGACCTGGAAATTATGTCTTTGGGTAACAAAATTGAGACCAAAACACACTTTAAAAAGGTGGATTGCAACAATTATCTTCACGCCAACAGTTGCCACCTGGACAGTGGACACCTGGAAAAATAACATCCCCATAGGACAGTGTCTTAGAATACGTAAAAACTGTTCAAGGATGACAGATTTTGAGGAACAGGCAGGAACTTTAATTGAAAGATTTAACTCTAGAGGTTACAACATAGTACATACTAAAAAGGCATTAGAAAGAGCAAAAAATACAAATAGAGAATCATTATTAGTATATAAGGAAAAGATAAGTGTTGAAAGTGACTCAATTAAAATCCCATTTGTAACTGACTACCACATTGATCATAATCTGATCAAAAAAATTGTTAAAAAACATTGGCACCTCATTAAAGAGGATGATATCTTAGGAGATAAAATACCAAATAATCCGAGTTTTGTATTCAAAAGAGCAACTAACCTAAAATCAATACTTGCCCCAAGTGAAATGAAAAAACAAAACAATATAAAAACATTAGTGCAAAAAGACCTTCATGGACAAAGATTGGCTGGGTTTTACCCCTGCTACTCCTGTAAAGCATGTGGACATAGTAAAAAATTGACTAAAATACAGATAGGTAGTATAGAAGAAACTATACAAATAAAAGAACTAATAAGATGTACCCAAAAAGGTATCATCTATATCTTAAAGTGTACCTGCAATATGTTTTATTTTGGGGAAACTAAGAGGGCTGTACGAGATAGAATCAGGGAGCACCTTCGCAATATAGAAAATGGAATTGAAGATACACACCTCTATAAACATTTTAAAACTGTTCATAAGGGTAATACAAAGGACATGTCTTATTGGGGGATTTATAAAGTAAAAAAACATTGGAGAGGGGGCGACATACAGAAAAAACTATTACTCAAAGAAGCAGAATACATTTTTAAATATGACACTTTATTCCCTATAAAGGCTTAAATTCAGAGTTGGATATATCACCATTCCTTTTGGATTAAAAACATTATACACACTAACACATAACAAATCTGTTTAGAGTATTTTTGTTAAGAGATAGAATACACTTTTTTATATATAGAATAATTTTTTTCTAAAAAATGGTTTTTAAAATTACACAATAAATATGCACATTGTACATATATGCACAATTGCACCTTATATAGCATAAAAATAAAAACGTTTCCTTTTTTCTTTCTTTTTCTTTTCTTTTCTTTTCTTTTCTTTTATTATCTTTATATCACAAGAAATATTTTGCATACCTAAAGCACTTTAATTGTTTTACTTTTATAGTAAATATAGTTGAACAGTAATTAAATTAATTTTCACTAAAGAGCATTAAAAAGAAAATACAGACATGACAGTAGTGAAGTTGGTCTGCAATAGAAACACCATTCCAAAGATAAGGTCTATGAATAAATTAATAAGGATTAAGCCCAAATAAAACTATGGATATTAAAGTAGTGAAGTTGGTAAGCAATCGAAATTTCCACCTTAAATTTAAGGCTCACAAATTAACCAATAAGGAAAGAGCTGGATCTTTAAAAAGAGAGGTGCTTCATGGTCTCAAATCATTCTTGATAAAGCTCTATGAGAGAGCGAAATGCGTCGAATGGAATTGTGGGACTGTGCACCTTGATTACACAACAATACCTTTGACCACGAATTTTAACAACCCAGGTTGGCCTCATATCAATATATCTCAACTTTACTTTTTTTGTGGCGAAAAAACCTAAGTGCACTAGCACTAAGGGCAGGTATAAATAACACTACAAGGAACTTGCACTTTTAAAACTATTGGTGATGTTCTTAGAAACTCTAATACTAGTAATTCAGCAGCTAGTATCACAGATGAGCCTCCAAAGCACGGATTGGTAGACGTGGATCGAGCCCCCAAAACTGCCGGGTGTGGCGTAAGACGCTGAGAACACGAGACACACACCAACCGCGATACACTGCAGGAAGTTTTGGATACCCTACGACCCTGGATAAGCAAGCTGAAAGGTACGATACTATACAGCAGTGGCCAACTGTGATTTACTGCTGACTAAGACGCAGGACGAATTTAGATACCCTGCAGTCTAGGACTAACATCTCAAAAAGGTACGATCCTTGAAAGGAACTGTGTTGTTAGCCATTATTGCACCACTTCACTACTAGGAACTTGATACATCCAATTCACTGTCAGCCGTAACGGACTCTTCCTCATATCAATGAACAATTTTTATTGATTTTAATATTTTTAGATATTACTAATTATCTATAACCAGTCAGTCATAAGGTTTCTATCTGCATAATTCTGTCAAATATATGCATATCAAACTGAAAATGGTTCATTACGATTGTATCTAATAAGTGGACATTATTGCTCTTTAAATAGATATCAGTTCTATATTTTTTCTGTTCGCTTCATATCTAATCAATTAGTTGACCTCACATATATTACAGTGGTTTGTGTCAGAGACGCCGCTATCCACTGAACAATATTATATCAGCTTTTATAGTATATTTTTATATGTATAATTTTTATATGTAATAATTTCATTAAATATTTATATACAAATTGGTGGTTTGCATAGATTTTATTTTTTACATAAAGTGTAGTTAACTTCATAATGGTTTGGTCTTTCTAGCTGTAACCCTATGGTATCTTTAGCTGATAGAGCCCTTACTGCACTCTGCATTTTTCTTTTCCATTTTCCATTATAACCCAGTAAGATCTTTTCAGAGGGAATTGCGGACCTTGGTTGATGATGGAGTTCATTTTGGTATCATTGATCCAGATACTGCATGCTATCTAATTAGGGACAATCCAATTACCCCAATATTCCATCACTTGTCAAAGACCCATAAAATCCTTGAAAATATCAAAGGCAGACCAATCGTTTCAAGCATCGGCTCTTTAATTGAGCCCCTGTCTGAATGGTTGGATAACATATTGCAAAAATTTGTTATTAACATGCCATCTTACATACGAGACACCACACATATTTTGAGCCTTTTGGAATATGTTACCTGGGATGAACAATGTAGTTGGTGGACAGTGGATGTCATATCCCTATATTCAAGCATCCCGCATGAAAAGGGTTTACATGCTCTACAAGATTGCCTAGAGATGCACAGTGGGTTGAGTTCTCAAGATATTCCATTTATCATGAGAGTTGATAATTTTCTACTCACAATTATTTTTTCTTTGAGGGGGATTACTATCTGCAGAGCCATGGGCACTAAGTTTGCACCGTCATATGCAAATATTTTCATGGGTTGGATAGAACGTTCCTTTGTCTTTGTAGATAGTAACCCCAATCAGGGTCATATTCGCTTCTTTCGCAGATTCATAGATTACCTTATTTTTGTTTGGGGGTCCTCAAGAGAAGCTGCTATGGACTTTGTGGACATACTCAACAATGGTGACTTTGGAGTTGAGTTCACCTATGAATGGCATCAGTCCAGCACTAATTTTTTGGACCTCACTTTTATAGGGTCAGTAGCTTCTAATAAAATTACTTGCTGTCTTTATCGTAAGCCCATATCTGGGAACTGTATCTTACATGCCAAAAGTGCACACCCCAGTCAAATGTTTAAAGGAGTGGTGAAAGGTCAGTATACCAGGGCTAAGAGAATCTGTTCGGAGGAACAAGAATTTGCCAAGGAGAGTAAAGTCCTTGAATCACGTTTCATTAAACGTGGTTATCCTAAACCACTCGTTAAAAAAATAACAGATCAAATCAAAAGCATTGATAGATCTAGTACCTTTTTGCTCAAACCTAACCATAGGGGGAACCAGCAGCCCTTGTTTATCACTAAATATTCTATGGAGTATTATTCTATCTGTGCGATAGTTAAAAAATACTTCCCACTATTATACGGAGATAAATCTCTAAAAAAAGTGGTAGACAGGGACTGCAGGTGTGTGTTTTCCAAGAATCTTACATTGGGGAACTTACTAGCCCCTAGCCAGCTTCCATCAATTACTCCCTCTAGTTCTTGGCTGAGTTCCCATGGAACCTTCAGATGTGGTAGTAGTAGGTGCAAATCTTGTGATTTTCTGACTATGGGTAATGATTTCTATTCTTATGTCACTGGACAACACTTCACTGTTAATGATTGTATTAATTGTTCTACAACATTTGTGATATACCTCATTAAATGCACTCAACACCAACTTCAACATCTGGGGTATATCAAAAATGAACAGCGTTGCTCAGCATTATCCATACATATTTTGGATATACACAATAAATGTGTGGATTGTTTCAGGTGGAGAGAGCCATATTTAAAATGAAATAAATACTTACCTGTAAAATAAACCCTAAGATAGCTACAATATATCTAATAGTTACATTGTATCTATCTTAGGTTTTATTTTTATTTCACAGGCAAGTTTGTATTTATTTTAACTAGGTAGACTAGTTAGTAAATAGTTATTAACTATTTACTAACTACCTAGCTAAAATAAATACAAATTTACCTGTAAAATAAAATCTAACCTGTCTTACACTAGCACCTAACCTTACACTACAATTAAATAAATTACCTTAATTAAATACAATTAACTAAATTACAACAAAATAACAAACACTAAATTGCACAAAATAAAAAAGAAATTATCAAATATTTAAACTAATTACATCTAATCTAATAGCCCTATCAAAATACCCCCCCCCCCCAATAAAAAACCCCACTAGCCTAAACTAAACTGCCAATAGCCCTTAAAAGTGCCTTTTGTGGGGCATTGCCCCAAAGATATCAGCTCTTTTACCTGTTAAAAAAATACAAACAACCCCCCAACAGTAAAACCCACCACCCACACAACCAAACCCACCAAATAAAATCCTATCTAAAAACCCTACGCTCCCCATTGCCCTGAAAAGGTCATTTTTATGGGCATTGCCCTTAAAAGGGCATTTAGCTCTTTTTCAGCCTAAAGCCTAATCTAAAAATAAAACCCACCCAATAAACCCTTAAAAAAAAAAACACTAACCCCCGAAGATCCACTTACAGTTTTTGAAGACCGGACATCCATCCTCAACGAAGCGGGGAGGAGTCTTCATCCGAATGGTAAGAAGTCCTCAACTAAGCCGGGAGAAGTCTTCATCCAAGCGGCAAGAAGTGGTCCTCCAGTCGGGCAGAAGTCTTCATCTGCATCAGCCAATAGGATTTTTTCACCTTTAATTCCGATTGGCTGATAGAATTCTATCAGTAAATAGGAATTCAAGGGACGCCATCATGGATGACATCATTTAAAGGAACCTTCATTCTTCAGCGACCATCGAAAGAAGAGGATGCTCCGCACCGGATGTCTTAAACATGGAGCAGCTCCGCATCAGAGGGATGAAGATAGAAGATGCCGTCTGGATTAAGATTTCTGCCCACCTGGAGGACCACTGCTTGACGCTTGGATGAAGACTTCTCCCGACTTCATTGAGGACTTCTTGCCGCTTGGATGAAGACTTCTCCTGGCTTCGTTGAGGATGGATGTCCGGTCTTCAAAAACTGTAAGTGGATCTTCGGGGGTTAATGTTAGTTTTTTTTAAGGGTTTATTGAGTGGGTTTTATTTTTAGATTAGGGTTTGGACTGAAAAAGAGCTAAATGCCCTTTTAAGAGCAATGCCCATCCAAATGCCCTTTTCAGGGTAATGGGGAGCTTAGGTTTTTTAGATAGGATTTTATTTGGGGGGTTTGGTTGTGTAGAGTAGTGGGTTTTACTGTTTGGTGGGTTGTTTGTATTTTTTTAACAGGTAAAAGAGCTGATTTCTTTGGGGCAATGCCCCACAAAAGGCCCTTTTAAGGGCTATTGGCAGTTTAGTTTAGGCTAGTGTTTTTTTTTATTTGGGGGGGGGGGGCTTTTTTATTTTGATAGGGCTATTAGATTAGATTGTAATTAGTTTAAATATTTGATAATTTCTTTTTTATTTTGTGCAATTTAGTGTTTGTTTGTTTTTGTAATTTAGTTAATTGTATTTAATTAGTGCAATTTATTTAATTGTAGTGTAAGGTTAGGTGTTAGTGTAAGACAGGTTAGGTTTTATTTTACAGGTAAATATGTATTTATTTTAGCTAGGTAGTTAGTAAATAGTTAATAACTATTTACTAACTAGTCTACCTAGTTAAAATATATACAAACTTAGCTGTAAAATAAAAATAAACCCTAACATAGCTACAATGTAACTATTATTTATATTGTAACTAGCTTAGGGTTTATTTTATAGGTATGTATTTAGTTTTAAATAGCAATTATTTAGTTAATGATAGTAATTTTTATTTAGATTTATTTTATTTTTATTAAAGTTAGTTAATGTTAGGGTTAGACTTAGGGTTAGGTTTAGGGGTTTATAACTTTAGTATAGTGGCGGCGATTTTGGGGGCAGCAGATTAGGGGTTAATAACAGTAATGTAGGTTGTGGCGATGTTAGGGACAGCAGATTATGGGTTAATAAATGTATGTAGGTGGTGACGACATTGGGGCAGCAGATTAGGGGTTAATAATATTTAACTAGTGTTTGCAATGCGGGAGTGCGGCGGTTTAGGGGTTAATATGTTTATTATAGTGGCGGCGATGTCGGGAGCGGCAGATTAGAGGTTAATCATTTTATTTTAGTGTTTGCGATACGGGAGGGCCTCGGTTTAGGGGTTAATAGGTAGTTTATGGGTTAGTTTAGTTTTTAGCACTTTAGTTATGTGTTTTATGCTACGGATTTGTAACATAAAAGCCATAACTACTGACTTTCAGTTTACGATATGGATCTTGTAGTTATGGGCTGTACCGCTCACTTTTTGGCCGGACAGGCAAACTCGAAATACCGGCGCTATGGAAGTCCCATTGAAAAAGGACTTTTTGAAAGCTGCGGCAGTTACGTTGCGTGATGGCCAAAAAAGTGTGCGGTTAATGATTGTATTAATTGTTCTACAACATTTGTGATATACCTCATTAAATGCACTCAACACCAACTTCAACATCTGGGGTATATCAAAAATGAATAGCGTTGCTCAGCATTATCCATACATATTTTGGATATACACAATAAATGTGTGGATTGTTTCAGGTGGAGAGCCATAGAAATGGTTAGATGTCCCAAAAGAGGTGGTGACAGAGAATACCTCCTGCCTAGACTGGAGGTATTCTAAATATATAAACTCAAGACCCAGGTACCTCTGGGCTTCAACTCTGAGTACAATGTCATTAATTATTGGAAATAAATGATAGATAATTGACTCTCATCACCCATTTTTGAGTCATGTTATATTTGTCTATCATTTTGATTGTTTCAGACATATAAATGATCACAGAGGTAATTCTTTTGTGTGGTATATTATAGCATACACATGCAACTATATACTTATCCTTTGTTGACTTTTCTTACGTTATGCATCTGTTAGACCTATAATATGTATTTAACATACTAATATTTCTTTTAGCTTATACACTGTCTGACAAAACTGCTTTATCGCTACATGTTGTATATCATGTGTTGCTAAACTGATAATTTAAATGTTAGCTAAGGATAAGACATTAGACATTTACTATACTGGCTCCTATTTAAAATACTGTTACTATCATAGATAGTGTACTGGTTATTTTTTATTTTTTGATTGTTTAGATAATATTGTTCCTTTTTCTTTTTCATGAAATAATTTATTATTATTTAGTTTTTCATTATCATTTTAACACTGCAATGCATTATGTTATGACACTTACGGCTAGATTACGAGTTTTGCGTTATGAGCGACTCGGTACTAACTTCCAAGTTATTTCCACCGCTCACTTATCTATAGCGCTGCTATTACAGGTTTTCATAAACCTGGCGTTAGCAGGCAATATAGCAGCGTTGAGCTCCAGTGAGCTCCATACCGCACTCAAAACCAGCACTGCTTTGAGCTGGTTTTACGTGCTTGTGCACGATTTCCCCATAGACATCAATGGGTAGAGGGGCTAAAAAAAATTCTAACACCTGCAATAAAAGAGCGTAAAGCTCCATAACGCAGCCCCATTGATTACTATGGGGAAACAAAATTTATGTTTACACCTAACACCCTAACATAAACCCTGAGTCTAAACACCCCTAATCTGCCGCCCCCGACATTGCCGCCACCTACAGTACACTTATTAACCCCTAATCTGCCGCCCCTAACATTGCCGCCACCTACCTACATTTATTAACCCCTAATCTGCTGCCCCCAATGTTGCCGCCGCCTACCTACACTTATGAACCCCTAATCTGCCGCCCCCAATGTCGTTGCTACCTACATTACACTTATTAACCCCTAATCTGCCGCCCACAAAGTCACCACCAATAAAAAGTTATTAACCCCTAAACCTAACCCTAAATCTAACCCTAAATCCTAACACCCACTAACTTGAAGATAATTAAAATAAATCTAAATAAAAATTACAATTAATACCTAAATAATTCCTATTTAAAACTAAACAAAGACTTACCTTTAAAATAAACCCTAAGATAGCTACAATATAACTAATAGTTACATTGTATCTATATTAGGTTTTATTTTTTTTCCACAGGCAAGTTTGTATTTATTTTAACTAGGTAGACTAGTTAGTAAATAGTTATTAACTATTTACTAACTACCTAGCTAAAATAAATACAAATGTACCTGTAAAATAAAACCTAACCTGTCTTACACTAGCACCTAACCTTACACTACAATTAAATAAATTACATTAATTAAATACAATTAACTAAATTACAAAAAAATAACAAACACTAAATTGCAAAAAATAAAAAAGAAATTATCAAATATTTAAACTAATTACATCTAATAGCCCAATCAAAATAAAAAAAGCCCCCCCCCCAAATAAAAAAAAAACACTAGCCTAAACTAAACTGCCAATAGCCCTTAAAAGGGCATTTTGTGGGGCATTGCCCCAAAGAAATCAGCTCTTTTACCTGTTAAAAAATACAAACAACCCCCAACAGTAAAACCCACCACCCACACAACCAAACCCCCCAAATAAAATCCTATCTAAAAAACCTAAGCTCCCCCATTGCCCTGAAAAGGGCATTTGGATGGGCATTGCTCTTAAAAGGGCATTTAGCTCTTTTTCAGCCTAAACCCTAATATAAAAATAAAACCCACCCAATAAATCCTTAAAAAAAAAAAAACACTAACCCCCGAAGATCCACTTACAGTTTTTGAAGACCGGACATCCATCCTCAACGAAGCCAGAAGTCTTCATCCAAGCGGTAAGAAGTCCTCAAAGAAGCCGGGAGAAGTCTTCATCCAAGCGACAAGAAGTGGTCCTCCAGGCGGGCAGAAGTCTTCATCTGCATCAGCCAATAGGATTTTTTCACCTTTAATTCCGATTGGCTGATAGAATTCTATCAGTCAATCGGAATTCAAGGGACGCCATCTTGGATGACGTCATTTAAAGGAACCTTCATTCTTCAGCGACCATCGAAAGAAGAGGATGTTCCGCACCGGATGTCTTGAAGATGGAGCAGCTCTGCGTCGGAGGGATGAAGATAGAAGATGCCGTCTGGATAAAGATTTCTGCCCGCCTGGAGGACCACTTCTTGACGCTTGGATGAAGACTTCTCCCGACTTCATTGAGGACTTCTTGCCGCTTGGATGAAGACTTTTCCTGGCTTTGTTGAGGATGGATGTCCGGTCTTCAAAAACTGTAAGTGGATCTTCGGGGGTTAGTGTTAGGTTTTTTTAAGGGTTTATTGAGGTTTTTTAGATAGGATTTTTTTTGGGGGGTTTGGTTGTGTGGGTGGTGGGTTTTACTGTTGGGGGGTTGTTTGTATTTTTTTAACAGGTAAAAGAGCTGATTTCTTTGGGGCAATGCCCCGCAAAATGCCCTTTTAAGGGCTATTGGCAGTTTAGTTTAGGCTAGTGGGTTTTTATTTTGGGGGGCTTTTTTATTTTGATAGGGCTATTAGATTCGGTGTCATTAGTTTAAATATTTGATCATTTCTTTTTTATTTTGTGCAATTTAGTGTTTGTTTGTTTTTGTTAATTGTATTTAATTAATGTAATTTATTTAATTGTAGTGTAAGGTTAGGTGTTAGTGTAAGACAGGTTAGGTTTTATTTTACAGGTAAATATGTATTTATTTTAGCTAGGTAGTTAGTAAATAGTTAATAACTATTTACTAACTAGTCTACCTAGTTAAAATAAATACAAACTTAGCTGTAAAATAAAAATAAACCCTATTGCCTAGATTTAGAGTTCTGCGTTAGCCGTCAAAACCAGCGTTTGGGGGTCCTAACGCTGGTTTTGGCCGCCCGCTGGTATTTAGAGTCAGTCAGGAAAGGGTCTAACGCTCACTTTCCAGCCTCAACTTTTCCATACCGCAGATCCCCTTACGTCAATTGCGTATCCTATCTTTTCAATGGGATCTTTCTAACGCCGGTATTTTGAGTCTTGGCTGAAGTGAGCGTTAGAAATCTAACGACAAGACTCCAGCCGCAGCAAAAAGCCAGGAGTTAAGAGCTTTCTGGGCTAACGCCGGTTCATAAAGCTCTTAACTACTGTGCTCTAAAGTACACTAACACCCATAAACTACCTATGTACCCCTAAACCGAGGCCCCCCCACATCGCCGCCACTCTATTAAATTTTTTTAACCCCTAATCTGCCGACCGCACACCGCCGCAACCTACATTATCCCTATGTACCCCTAATCTGCTGCCCCTAACATCGCCAACCCCTATATTATATTTATTAACCCCTAATCTGCCCCCCCAATGTCGCCGCTACCTACCTACAATTATTAACCCCTAATCTGCCGACCGGACCTCACCGGTACTATAATAAATGTATTAACCCCTAATCCGCCTCACTCCCGCCTCAAAAACCCAATAATAAATAGTATTAACCCCTAATCTGCCCTCCCTAACATTGCCGACACCTCACTTCAAGTATTAACCCCTAATCTGCCGACCCACCTCGCCGTTACTCTAATAAATGTATTAACCCCTAAAGCTAAGTCTAACCCTAACCCTAACACCCCCCCTAAGTTAAATATAATTTAAATCTAACAAAATAAAATAAATCTTATTGAATAAATTATTCCTATTTAAATCTAAATACTTACCTGTAAAATAAACCCTAATATAGCTACAATATAAATAATAATTATATTGTAGCTATTTTAGGATTAATATTTATTTCACAGGCAACTTTGTATTTATTTTAACTAGGTACAATAGCTATTAAATAGTTAAGAACTATTTAATAGTTACCTAGTTAAAATAATTACAAAATTACCTGTAAAATATATCCTAACCTAAGTTACAATTAAACCTAACACTACACTATCAATAAATTAATTAAATAAACTATCTACAATTATCTACAATTAAATCAACTAAACTAAATTAAAAAAAAAAAAACACTAATAGAATGCGAGCTCAATCTGATTGGCTGATTGGATCAGCCAATCGGATTGAACTTGAATCTGATTGGCTGATTCAATCAGCCAATCAGATTTTTCCTACCTTAATTCCGATTGGCTGATAGAATCCTATCAGCCAATCGGAATTTGAGGGACGCCATCTTGGATGACGTCATTTAAAGGAACCTTCATTCGGACTTAGGACGTCAGAAGAAGAGGATGGATCCGCGTCGGCTGCTTCAAGATGGTCCCGCTCCGCGCCGGATGGAAGAAGATAGAAGATGCCGCTTGGATGAAGATGTTTGCCGGTCCAGATCTCCTCTTCTTGCCGGATAGGATGAAGACTTCGGAGCCTCTTCTGGACCTCTTCTTGCCGGATAGGAGGAAGACTTCGGACCCTCTTCTGGACGGATTGGTGATACCCGGCGTGGTGAAGACAAGGTAGGAAGATCTTCAGGGGCTTAGTGTTAGGTTTTTTAAGGGGGGTTTGGGGTAGATTAGGGGTATGTGGATGGTGGGTTGTAATGTTGGGGGGGTATTGTATGTTTATTTAAATGCAAAAGAGCTGTTTTCTTTGGGGCATGCCCCGCAAAAGGCCCTTTTAAGGGCTGGTAAGGTAAAAGAGCTGTTAAATTTTTATTTTAGAATAGGGTAGGGCATTTTTTTATTTTGGGGGGCTTTGTTATTTTTTTAGGGGGCTTAGAGTAGGTGTAATTAGTTTAAAATTCTTGTAATCTTTTTTTATTTTTTGTAATTTAGTGTTTGTTTTTCTTTGTAATTTAGTTTAGTTGATTTAATTGTAGATAATTGTAGATAGTTTATTTAATTAATTTATTGATAGTGTAGTGTTAGGTTTAATTGTAACTTAGGTTAGGATTTATTTTACAGGTAATTTTGTAATTATTTTAACTAGGTAGCTATTAAATAGTTCTTAACTATTTAATAGCTATTGTACCTGGTTAAAATAACTACAAAGTTGCCTGTAAAATAAATATTAATCCTAAAATAGCTACAATATAATTATTATTTATATTGTAGCTATATTAGGGTTTATTTTACAGGTAAGTATTTAGATTTAAATAGGAATAATTTATTTAATAAGATTTATTTTATTTCGTTAGATTTAAATTATATTTAATTTAGGGGGGTGTTAGGGTTAGACTTAGCTTTAGGGGTTAATACATTTATTAGAGTAGCGGCGAGGTCCGGTCGGCAGATTAGGGGTTAATACTTGAAGTTAGGTGTCGGCGATGTTAGGAAGGGCAGATTAGGGGTTAATACTATTTATTATAGGGTTTTTGAGGCGGGAGTGAGGCGGATTAGGGGTTAATACATTTATTATAGTAGCGGTGAGGTCCGGTCGGCAGATTAGGGGTTAAGAATTGTAGGTAGGTGGAGGCGACGTTGGGGGCGGCAGATTAGGGGTTAATAAATATAATATATGGGTCGTGGTGTTAGGGGCAGCAGATTAGGGGTACATAGGGATAACGTAGGTTGCGGCGGTGTACGGAGCGGCAGATTAGGGGATAAAAATAATATGCAGGGGTCAGCGATAGCGGGGGCGGCAGATTAGGGGTTAATAAGTGTAAGGTTAGGGGTGTTTAGACTCGGGGTACATGTTAGGGTGTAAGGTGCAGACATAGGAAGTGTTTCCCCATAGGAAACAATGGGGCTGCGTTAGGAGCTGAACACTGCTTTTTTGCAGGTGTTAGGTTTTTTTTCAGCTCAAACTGCCCCATTGTTTCCTATGGGGGAATCGTGCCGAGCACGTTTTTGAAGCTGGCCGCGTCCGTAAGCACCGCTGGTATTGAGAGTTGCAGTGGCGGTAAATATGCCTGTACGCTCCCTTTTTGGAGCCTAACGCAGCTCTTCTGAGAGCTCTCAATACCAGCGTTGTTTAAAAGGTGCAGGGGGAAAAAACACGCGTAGCTAACGCACCCCTTTGGCCGCAGAACTCTAAATCTAGGTGTAAGATAGCTACAATGTAACTATTATTTATATTGTAGCTAGCTTAGGGTTTATTTTATAGGTAAGTATTTAGTTTTAAATAGCAATTATTTAGT
This sequence comes from Bombina bombina, assembly GCF_027579735.1. Classification (NCBI taxonomy): domain Eukaryota; kingdom Metazoa; phylum Chordata; class Amphibia; order Anura; family Bombinatoridae; genus Bombina; species Bombina bombina. Next base: position 223,003,276 of record NC_069501.1, read on the forward strand.
TAATGATAGTAATTTTTATTTAGATTTATTTTATTTTTATTAAAGTTAGTTAATGTTAGGGTTAGACTTCGGGTTAGGTTTAGGGGTTTATAACTTTAGTATAGTGGCGGCGATTTTGGGGGCAGCAGATTAGGAGTTAATAACAGTAATGTAGGTTGCGGCGATGTTAGGGACAGCAGATTAGGGGTTAATAAATGTATGTAGGGGGTGACAACATTGGGGCAGCAGTTTAGGGGTTAATAATATTTAACTAGTGTTTGCGATACGGGAGTGCGGCGGTTTAGGAGTTAATATGTTTATTATAGTGGCGTTGATGTCGGGAGCAGCAGATTAGGGGTTAATCATTTTATTTTAGTGTTTGCGATGCAGGAGGGCCTCGGTTTAGGGGTTAATAGGTAGTTTATAGATGTTAGTTTAGTTTTTAGCACTTTAGTTATGAATTTTATGTTACGGATTTGTAACATAAAAGCCATAACTACTGACTTTCAGTTTACGGTATGGATCTTGTAGTTATGGGCTGTACCGCTCACTTTTTGGCCGGACAGGCAAACTCGAAATACCGGCGCTATGGAAGTCCCATTGAAAAAGGACTTTTTGAAAGTTGCGGCAGTTACGTTGCGTGATGGCCAAAAAAGTGTGTGGTACAGCTATACCTATAAGACTTGGTAATAGCAGCGGTATTGAAAAAGCAGCGTTATGAGGCTTTTTCACTTAAAACGCAAAACTCGTAATCTAGCCGTTAGTTTGAAATTATTGTTGGAGGAGTTTTTTCTTTAATTAGCACTATCCAATGGAATTATTTCATGTGGTTTTTAAGCTTACCTGGCTGACAAGCTAACAGGTCTATGAATACGGCACAAGCCGAAACACGTAAGACCAGCCAGATTTCTGTGTATCTGTGATGCTTCACTTTTAAAAGAGTTTGAAATACAGCTGGTTTTATTTATTACAGATGTCTCCAGAACTTTTGTCTTTGCCAGTTTCTTAGTGCTTGTCTCCTCTCCTTGCATCTTTTGTGTGCTGAGCTATGCTTCTGACACTGATCTCTCTCACTTAGGTCACTGATTTTTTTTTTCTTTCCTACCTGTCAAAATTTAAGTGTACACAATACATCAAATATTCTTTTTTAGAACAAAAATATGAGTTGTCATGATTTTGGTAAATACAGTATATATTTATTGAAACAATTACTATTTTATATTTTAAATTAAAATTATTGATAAATGAAGCATATAACTCAACCATGTCACAAGTTTACAACCCCAAAACAATGACATACATGACAGGGTTGAGTGTGATGGGGTTGTGTTTTTTTGCTCAAAATGGTCACTGCTCCTCATGTGGTGTAGTAGAGTAGACCACATGGCAGCAGTGAAATAAGTATATTTTATCTATTTATGTATTAAAATAAGATTTTGAAAAGTGTTCATTTTCCATCTTAATTTTGTGTGATGGGGTTGAGTTGTTAAGCTTGACAATACCATTACTGGCTATAATACCCTTCAAAATACTAATAAAAAATATGATATTACTTATCCTCTTCTGAACCACACAGTAGAAGAGACCTGAATGATGTCACTTCTGGCCAATGATGTCACATATGGGTGGAGTCTAAATTATTATAGGTGGAGAATGGTTGATATGACGGGGTTGAGTTCAGACTGAGGGACAAAGCTTTATAGCCTGGTTTTTAGAAAATATCTTGCATTTTTTGAGAAAAATATTTTTCACAAGAAAGGAAAATAAATAAATATTTACATCATTGGGCACTGTGCACATTTTATTGATTATTTTCTAAGTACAAATTCAATGTAGTGCCTCAGGGACATGACAAAATGCTTGGTGTAAGATAGAAATAAGACATTCATTTATGATAAAAATTATTTATATGCAATAATTATTTTTATTTATTATAACGTACATACCAAGCTATTCTAAAAAGCTTTTAATGATTCATTTTGGTGCATTACCACTTTAAAAACTCAGAGGGACTGAAATATTACAGAATCCCAGGAATGACCCAGATATTACAAAAATGTCCTCAATGTAGAGGATGAATGGAGAAATGAAAAACTAGATGGACAAGTAAAAACTCAATCTCAATCACGTAAAAGTTTATTGAAAATTAATTTATTTATAATATCAGAAATATTCCTCTTTGCTAAAAACAAAACTAAAATAAGTGTTATAACACTATCCTGTCATGTACCAATATAATAATATAATATAAGAATTATGTTTGTAAATAACGAAGGCAGTTTACGAGGGGAAGCAGATTTTAAAATATAAATTATTGAAAGCATAGAAAATTTATTAATGTGACTATAAATAATTCACCCAACATTAGAAAATATAAAAGTTGAAAGTAACCGTGACCACACGAGTGCAAACTAAATTTGTGCTCGTCGGGTTAGCGCGACTGAAGACCTCGCGTAAAGGGTTAGAGTAAAAAAGTTGCACTAAACTCAACATAAATACATAAAAAATACATGTACAGTCATATAAACACTATCTAATATAATTATACAGATATACAGTATATAAATAAAAAAGTTCTATCTAAATATCTAAATATATATATGTATGTATATGTATTTACATAAATATATACACATACAATTACATATATACACATATAAATACTGTACAAATAAATGAATATATACATGTATACCTATATATATATATATATATATATATATATATATATACACACACACAAACACATTGGAGCCCTTTCTACTCAAATACCTCAAATGAATGAAAATCCTTCCAAAATAAGATCATACTTTGGACTTTTCCCGGTTAATCCAAGGATTACCGAAATGCTTCTGGGTGAAGCTAACAAAATCATTAATTGTGCTTTGCCTAGGTAATGCTAGTAAAACACCAACGGTAAATAAAACAGTTTTATTTTGGATTACACAAACACTTATGTTTCTTACAAAGTTTTCGTTACAACAGGAAATTAAACATTTTTATATTTCATATGTGGATTTTTCATATGTTTTGTACCATGTTTTGTTACAACAACAGGAAATTGAAACATTTTTACAACAACAACATGAGGGCAGATTCGCTCCAGCTAGTTCTGTTCTAATCACCACAACCACCTTTGGGAACCTAACCAAAGGTTCTCAGACAGAACGCGTGTGCGACAGATAATAATCTGACCGACAAATGTCCGTCGGATAACAGTGCAATCTGTCTGAGAACCTTTAAAAGCACGCCGTGGAGGAGGGACCCATGGTTAGGTTCCCAGAGGTGGTTGTGGAGTCTGAGGCTCTTATTAGAACAGAACTCTCTGGAGCGTATCTGCCCTTGGCCATTAATGTATGATCTTATCTGATTGGTTGTGCATCCAGTGACCTCACAGAGACACGGACCAATCAAATCATGCATTACCGGACAAGGGCATATACGCTCCAGAGAGTTCTGTTCTAATCAGAGCCTCTGGCACCACAACTGCCTCTGGAAACCTAACTATGGGTCCCACCCCCCCCCCCCCCCATAACATGCTTTTAAAGTTTCTCAGACAGAATGCGTGTGCAACAGACAGTCCAGTCTATCCAAGAACACAATAACACAAAAATGTTTAATTGCCTGTTGTTGTAACAAAACATAGTTCAAAACATATGAAAAATCCACATATGAAATATAAAAATGTTTAATTTCCTGTAACAAAAACATTGTAATGTTGTGTTTGTGTAATCTAAAATAAAAATGTTTCATTTACTGTTGGTGTGTTTTCCTAATATTACATAGGTAAAGCACAATTAATGATTTTATTAGCTTTATCCAGAAGCATTTGGGTAATCCTAGTAAAGTCCAAAGTATGATCTTATTTTGGGCTTTACCCACAGCCACTGGGTAATCCTAGGATTACCCAATTTCTGACTTTACCCGTAACATACACTCAACGGCCACTTTATTAGGTACATCTTCTTAGTACCGGGTTGGAAAACACTTTGGCCTTCAGAACTGTCTTAATTTTTGTGGCATGGATTTAACAAGGTGTTGGAAACATTCCTCAGAGATTTTGGTCCATATTGACATGATAGCATCACGCAGTTGCTGCAGATTTGTCGACTGCACATCCATGATGCGAATCTCCCGTTCCACCGCATCCCAAAGGTGCTCTATTGGATTGAGATCTGGTGACTGTGGAGGCCATTGGAGTACAGTGACCTCATTGTCATGTTCTAGAAACTGGTTTCAGATTATTTGAGCTTTGTGACATGGTGCATTATCCTGCTGGAAGTAGCCATCAGAAGATTGGTACACTGTAGTCATAAAGGGATGGATGTAAGGATTCTGCCTGTCCCTTTAAATCTCTCCATTCATCCCTATAAAAGTTTCCTCCCCACTTCCTTCCTTGCTGGATTATTGAAGCACTCAAGACTCACAGCCATCTTCTTTACTCATGGTACTTTGCATTCCTGCTAATTGTTTTCCCCTGCAGAAACAAGCTGATCCGCTCTCAATGTAGCCTGTGTCAGGGGAGAAGCTTACAAACCTGTGACGTCATCAGTTATAGACGATCCGCTCTCCCAAGCGCAACACACTGCAAACAGCCTCCTACTAACAACAGGTAACGCTGACACTTTTTCCACAGCTGCTGCTCTCTCTGAATTCAACTAAAGGTAATATTTAACAACCGTTACTTACCTGAACTTTGTTATTCAATATTGTGTTTGTGTCCAGCACATAAGGTTACTACATTGTATCAGTACCGAAGTCTCTTTTGGTGTTACTCCAAAGCATAAATAGAATCAAGGATTAAGTCTGTTCCTTGTTTGCTGTGTGCCTTTGGTAAAAAATAAGTCAGACTGACAAACCCAATAATCACAGCTAATAGCTCAAGGGTTAGTTAATCTGGCACAAAATCATTTATAAACTCTGAAAACATTGGCATTTCTGACATAATAATCCAGCCTTAATAAATATTATATATATAAGTCAATATGGATCCAAATGACCTATCAAATCAAGTAGTTCACCTGACACAGCATATGGATGAGATCTCACAAGCTTTTAGGGACATACAAGTGGAAAATCAGGTTGTAAAAGCCTGTTTGAGTGAGGTCTTATCAGTCAAAATAAAACCAACAGAACAGGTGTCAGAACCCTTGGTATCGGCCCCAGATACATTTTCAGGAAATAGGTCAGCATTTAGAGAATTCTGAAATGCATGTTTGCTTTTATTTGAATTAACGCCTAAGCCATATAACACAGAAAGGATGAAAGTTCTGACAATCATATCCTATTTGAGAGCAGAGCCTAGGGCATGGGCTGATTCTTTATATGAGACAAATGATCCAGTTATTAATTCACTGGACTCCTTTCTAACAGCAATGACAGCTTTGTATGATGATCCTTTTAAACAGTCCTCAGCTGAAAATATTCGGAGAAGCCTCAAACAGAACAGGCAACCTGTGGAGGATTTCATTGCCCAGTTTAAAATTGCAGCAAAAGATTCATTATGGAACAAAATATTATTAAAAAATCAGTTTCGCTTGGGACTTACAGAAGAAATCAAGGATGAGCTCTCAAGAGTTGGAATTCCTGACACTTTGGAACAACTCTACAACCTCTCCATTAGTATTGATAGAAGAATCAGGGAGTGTAAGTCAGAGAGAGGCTCTTTAAAGAAATTCACACCTGCACAAGATGACCCAAGGAGCCACGAAGAACAACCTATGGAGATTGAGATCATAAGGGGTCCTCTGACAGTATCCAAGAAAAATCCCCGCCGACTGCACAATTTATGCATGTACTGTGCATCCCGGGAACATGTTGTTAAGGAGTGCCCAGTTCTTGCAAAGCAAAAAAACGGTAAGCTTTATAACCTCACTCCTTGCATTTCTACAAACAATTCAACCTCACAAAACATTACTCTACCTCTATCCATACAGTGGGACCAGCAAGTCCTCAAGTGTGATGCCATCATTGACACAGGAGCCTGCGGCAATTTCATAGATCAAACTTATGTAAATAAATATAAAATACCCTGTCATTAAAAGCATAACCCAGTCCGGACCCATAACACAACACACATCTCCACTTCTAGTTTCAACTCACAACGGACGTACAGAAGTACTGACATTTGACATCATACCCTCACCTATGTACACAGTAGTACTAGGAGTAAATTGGCTTAAGTTACACCAACCTAAAATTAACTGGTCATTTCCTACAACTACACTTACCTCTGATTACTGTACCTCTACTTGCTACCCTAGAATATCAGTTTTACATCTATCCAAGATCACCTTACCATCTCATTATACTGATTTTTTAGATGTATTCGATAAGAAAGAGGTAGAAACTCTACTACTTCCAGGTGTAACAATACCAGTAGGTCGAATATACCCATTATCAAAACCTGAACTAGAACACTTAAAATTATATCTTGAGGAAAACTTAAAGAAGGGTTTCATCAGACCCTCTACGTCTCCAGCAGGCGCTGGTATATTTTTTGTAAAAAACAAAGATCAGAGTTTACACCCCATAAAAGATTACAAAGAACTTAATAAATGCACAGTAAAAAATTGATGCCCACTACCCCTAATTTCAGAGCTAGTTGAACGGTTGCGAGGAGCTAAGGTTTTCAACAAATTGGACCTTAGAGGCACTTATAACCTCATCAGAATAAGAGCAGGTGATGAATGGCTAACTGCATTTAAGACCAGATATGGTTTATTTGAGTATACAGTAATGCCATTCGGTCTATGTAATGCTCCTGCAACATTTCAGAATTTCATTAATGATATATTCAGGGATATTTTAGACACATACCTCATAGTGTATTTAGATGATATACTTATCTATTCATCCAACATTACTAAACACATAACACACGTCTGGGCTGTACTATCTAGATTGAGAACTTATAATTTGTATGCTAAAATGGAAAAATGTATATTTGACTCAACACAAATATCGATCCTTGGATATCATTTCACCTGTGAAGGTATTAAAATGGAAGACAGTAAAGTAATAGCTATAAAAAAAAACTGGCCAAAATCAAAGAAATATGTCCAGCGTTTTTTAGGTTTCACAAACTTTTAATGCAAATTCATCCATAATTTCGCCATCCTAGCTAAACCATTGTCAGAATTAACTAAGAATCAAACTTCATTTAAATAGACCACCCAAACCCAGTCAGCATTTGATCAATTGAAACAAAAGGTCATAACAGCACCAATACTGCAATTTCCAGATACCCGTTCACAATTTACTTTAGAGGTAGATGCATCTGAACATGCGATTGGAGCGATTCTCTCCCAGAGAAAATCCTATAAAGAACCTTTACATCCTGTTGCGTACTACTCATGAATCATGGCTTTAGCAGAAATGAATTATCCGGTTGGGGTAAAGGAGTTATTGACAACCAAAGCTTCATTTGATCACTGGCGTCATTTACTAGAGGGGGCTACTCATCCAATAGTAATCTACTCAGACCATAACAATTTACAGTATTTACAAACAAACAGGACACTATCCTCTAGACAACTAAGATGGAGTCTGTAATTTTCTAGTTTTCGTTACATTATTACTTACCGTCCTGGTTCAAAAAACGGTAAAGCAGATGCATTATCTAGGATATATGAAAAACCGGTTCAACAAGACTCCCAATCTTCTGTCATACCCCATGAATATTTCCTTGGAATTATTACAAACTTGCCACAGATCCTCAAGCAAGCACAAAACTCAGATCAAACCAAACCTATCAAATTGTTAAACAAAGATAAGGAAGGAATATACTACTACAAGGATATCCTATACATACCACCTAAACTCAGAACACAATTTCTGCAATCCACTCATGATGCCCCTTTAGCAGGTCATTTAGGAACTGATAAGATTTTTGAGTTATTATTAAGATCATTTTGGTGGCCAAATATCTATCAAACTGTCAAAACTTATGTCAGACAATGTTACGTATGCGCAACTTCCAAACATTTGCGTAAAAAACTGTTGGCTTATTACAGCCAATTCCTGTTCCTAATAAACCTTGGATCCAGGTGTTGATGGATTTTATTGTGGACCTACCTCCTTCCACTAACTATACTACCATATTTGTAATTGTGGACATGTTTTCAAAGATGGCACATTTTGTACCATTACAAAAAATTCCAACAGCCAAACAGACATCCGAGATATTCATCAAAGAGGTCGTCAGATTACATGGGATACCGAATGTAATTATCAGCGATAGAGGCACTCAATTCACCTCTAGATTCTGGAGACAAATGTGTGTAGCACTGGGTATTCAACTAAACCTTACCACATTATATCACCCACAGTCAAACGGTCAAACTGAGCAAACAAATCAATGGATTCAACAGTACTTGCGATATTACTCTACCCATCAACAGGACACATGGGCTACTTATATTCCTCTTGCAGAATTCGCCTATAATAACACAAAGAGCGCTAGTATTGGTTTCAGTCCTTTCTTTATCAACATAGGATTTCATCCAAATTTTCACTTCCTACCAAGAAAGGATGTACCCTGTCCCCAAGTTGTTGAACAAGTTGACAACATCAATCAAGCTTTTAGCATCATAGAGAATAACATTTGACATGCATGGGCATCCCAAAAGAAACACTATGATTTGCGTCATAGGGATCAACCACAGTACCACATTGGTCAAAATGTCTGGTTATCTACGAAGAATTTATGATTGCATGTTCCAAGTAAAAAACTAGGAAGATTGTTCATCGGACCGTTTCCCATCCCCGCCATACCCAGTCCTACTACAGTTACATTGACCCTGCCTTCCGAATACAAGATCCATCCCACTTTCCATGTTTCTCTAATAAAACCGTGTACATCACCTGTGACATCTATTTCACAACCTCTAGTTCTACTTACTCCCGCATCTAATCTGGACTACGAAGTCCAAAGTATTCTTGATTCCAGACTTCGACATGGTCAGCTTCAATATTTAGTGCATTGGTGTGGTTATGCCCATGAGGATGATACCTGGGAACCTGCTTCAAATCTGTCAGCACCTAGGTTGGTTTCGCAGTTTCATAGTCATCACCCTGATAGGCCGTGTCCATGACACCCCGGAGTGGTGTCTTGGAGGGGGGACTATGTGAGGATTCTGCCTGTTCCTGTAAATTTCTCCATTCATCCCTATAAAAGTCTCCTCCCCACTTCCTTCCTTGCTGGATTATTGAAGCACTCAAGACTCAAAGCCATCTTCCTTACTCGCAGTACTTTGCATTCCTGCTAATTGTTTTCCCCTGCAGCAACAAGCTGATCCGCTCTCACTGTAGCCTATGTCAGGGGAGAAGCTTACAAACCTGTGACGTCATCAGCTACAGACGATCCGCTCCCCCAAGTGCAACACACTGCAAACAGCCTCCTACTAACAACAGGTAACGCTGACACTTTTTCCACAGCTACTGCTCTCTCTTAATTCAACTACAGGTAATATTTAACAATCGTTACTTACCTGAACTTTCTTATTCAATATTGTGTGTTTGTGTTTCGTACATAAGGTTACTACATTGTATCAGTACCTCAGTCTCTTTTTTGGTGTTACTCCAAAGCATAAATAGAATCAAGGATTAAATCTGTTCCTTGTTTGCTATGTGCCTTTGGTAAAAATAAGTCAGACTGGCAAACCCAATAATCACAGCTAATAGCTCAAGGGCTAGTTAATCTGGCAAAAAATCATTTATAAACTCTGACAACATTGGCATTTCTGACAATGGACATGGTCAACAACAATACTCAGGTAGGCAGTGGCGTTTAAACAATGCTCAATTGGTAGTAAGGGGCCCAAAGTGTGCTAAGAAAATATCCCCCACACCATTACACCACCACCACCACCAGCGTGAACCGTTGATACAAGGCAGGATTGATCCATGCTTTCATGTTGTTTACACCAAATTCTGACCCCACCATCTGAATGTCACAGCTGAAATTGAGACTCATCAGACCAGGCAACATTTTCCAATCTTCTATTGTCCAATTTTAGTGAGCCTATGTCAATTGTAGCCTCAGTTTCCTGTTCTTAGCTGACAGGAGTGGCACCCGGTGTGGTCTTCTGCTGCTGTAGTTTATCTGCTTCAAGGTTTGATGTGATGTACGTTCAGAGATTGCATTCTGCATACCTTGGTTGTAATGAGTGGCTATTTAAGTTACTGTTGCCTTTCTATCATCTGAAGTCAGTCTGCCCATTCTCCTCTGACCTCTGACATCAACAAGGCATTTTTGTCCACACAACTGCCGCTCACTGGATATTTTTTCTTTTTTGGACCATTCTCTGTAAATCCTAGAGATGGTTGTGCGTGACAATCCCAGTAGATCAGCAGTTTTTTAAATACTCAGACCAGCCCGTCTGGCACCAACAACCATGCCACGTTCAAAGTCACTTGAATCCCCTTACTTCCCCATTCTGATGCTCGGTTTGAACTTCAGCAAGTCGTCTTTACCACGTCTAGATGCCTAAATGCATTGAGTTGCTGCCATGTGATTGGCTGATTAGCAATTTCTGTTACCAAGCAATTGAACAGGTGTACCTAATAAAGTGGTTGGTGAGTGTGTATATATATATATATATATATATATATATGTGTGTGTGTGTGTGTGTGTGTGTGTGTACATATATATATATATATATACATATATATATATATATATATATATATATATATATATATATATATGTAAATTTAAAAGAAAAGAACTAGATGGGCCAACCCAGCACAGACTAATAAATAACATTAATTACAATTATTGCACCGTTATGCAAAATTACACAAAGAGACCCAAAATGTCTCAACAAAAAGGATAAAATTTTATTATACCCTATATCTCATAAACACAATTATATAAATATGTATGCAGGATAGCCGAGCTTTTAATCTGTCAGTAATATAGAATATATATATGCAGATTATCTATAAAGGGAGATAGGCTGAGTAAGCTGGCTGTAGAGAAGCCAGGATAGATGGCTGTTCTTCAATTTGCCCAGATCCACTTGGCATAGCTTAATGTTGGGGGTGCCATAAGATCTAACATGCATTAAATAATCCTAGTAGGTTCAGTCTGTCCTCCCCTCCTCTCTACCGGAGCTCCTGACTGTGCCTCAGTTGTTCTTACTGGGGTGATTCCCCTCTTTGACAACAGTGTTGTCCGCAAAGAGGGGAATCTCTCAGTAAGAACAAAGGAGGCACAAGCTTTACAGGAGTTCCGGTAGAAAGGAGGGTAGAGTACACTGAACCTACTAGGATTACACTAGTAAGTATCTGTGGTTAACCAAGCAAGGGCATAAGATTAGTTAAAGGAAAAATAACAGATACACTTACCTACATGCTGCCCGCGCTTCTCCTCAGTGACTCGAGGCGTCACTGGAGCACTCCACCTACAAGGTGGTGCTCAGTCTTGCTACGCTGCTACTCCTGACTGCAATAGTAAACTGGCTGTAGAGAAGCCAGGATAGATGGCTGTTCTTCACTTTGACCAGATCCACTCAGCATGGCTTAATGTTGGGGGTGCCATAAGATCTAGCGTGCATTAAATAATCCTAGTAGGTTCAGTGTGGTCTCCCCTCCTCTCTACCGGAGCTCCTGACTGTGCCTTCGTTGTTCTTACTGAGGGATTTTCCTCTTTGCCGACAGTGCTGTTTGCAAAGAGGGGAATCCCTTAGTAAGAAAAACGGAGGCACAAGCTTCCCAGGAGTCCCGGTAGAAAGGAGGGGAAAGCACACTGAGTCTATTAGGATTACACTAGTAAGGTAGGATATTTGGTGAATCAAGCAGGGGCCAAAGATTAGTTAAACACTTACCTACATGCTGCCCGCACTTCTCAGTGACTCATGGCGACACTGGAGCTCTCCACCTACAAGGCGGTGCTCAATCTTCAACTATGCTATGCTGCTACTACAAGCTGTTAGGCTGACTGCAATAGTGAGTGAATGTACCATGTCTCACTCGCCCCTGTTTAAATTCTACTCGCCAATGGAGAGAGGGCGAGTGAAATTTTTAGCCCAATATATATACATACAGTATATATATATATATATATATATATATATATATATATATATATATATATATATATAAAAACAAACTTAAGCAAAAGTCAATCCACTGCTCGAGGGCTCCAAGCCCCAAAATCCTCTGTCACAGAAATTAATACATCGGGTAATATTGCATCACCAGCACCACTTTTTCCTCTTATGTCGACAACACTCAGGCTATAAGGACTGAATAAAACTTATGGACAGTATATCAATGTGGCTGTTATACAGCGTCCTCACCTATACCACGTCCATTGCCTCTAGTCCGTCTTCGTTTGCCCTGTTGTGTATCGGTTGTATCCCTGTCTCCTCAGGGACGCCACCAACCGCGGCTCCGACTACAGTCTTGAGAAAGGCCCAGGGAAGGGCCGAAACGCGTTGGCTAGTTTATGGGTTAACGCCGGATGCAGCAGTATGGTCTATGATTAAGGCATTTCTAAGCCGAAACGCGTAAGACCGGCTACGGCTTAATCTGAGGACACAAGCTATTTCTATTTTATGCTGAAGTGTGGATTTTTGTACCTGAAGATAAATAAAGAAGAAGTTTTTGTTTTCAAGTTGGTTCGCTGGATGTCTTTTCTTTGATGTTCATATATATATATATATATATATATATTACACAATAATAGTCATATATATATAGAAAATATATTTAAAAATAAATACAACATTTATAGTATAGCGCACTTGGTTAAACACGGTTGGGCACGCAATATGTTTTTTTTATTTGCGTTTTCCATTGAAGTCTATGGGAAGAAAAAGTTAGCCAGGTTGTGAAATCCAAAATCCAACAGTTAGCATGCATCGGGTATTACTTTCAACTTGTAAAGCTTACTTCTGCCGGTGTTTGTACGTGAGCAAATGTGCTAAATAGTGAGCCACTTTTAATCTGGCCCTATATATGCCACTGGGGAAAACTTTAGGACCTGGTTAACTGACAAATGAATATACAATTACAATTTTGTATAGGGATTAACTCCCAAAATCTTTACCATTTTCTTTACTAAATATAGACTATAACATTTTTACAAAAATAGTTGCAGAAAGATAAATTATACAATTCCATAGTAATTAATTCATGAAGATCAAACAGGTTTTAGGAGGTAATAATTTACAAATTTAAGAAAAGTTGATATTACTATATTGCATTCTGATTCACATCACTATATAGATTTGAATCAAGAACTACAAAAACATTGTTGCTATCTCTAGACTCCTATATAATAACCTGCATAGAATTTAGGCCTTATTGTATTCAGTTTCACCATATCTTAAATCTTGAACAAGTATGGTTCACCTACAAAGATATAGGTTTACACAAAAGTACAGTATATGCTTTTCCACACAATTTAGAAATATAATGATCAGTAGTTATAATCAGACATAAAAAGTAACTTTTATTATAATATTTTAAAAAGACAGCAGAGAAATACACCTTCTTGCTTCACTGACACGTAGTTTAAAACACTGAACCTTTGTAACTGAGTGAAATGCCCCTGACACAGTCGCGTTTCACATACGCTTCCTCAGAGGGGGCATTATTTTTATTTTAAACAGCTTACTTTTTGTTTAACTTATATATAATGTTCTACATTAGAATTTAATCTCAATAGCTACTGTATTAGTCGCTTGGGTTTATCATACAAGGGGAGGAGCGATTTTCGCTCTACTTTATTAAGCGTCGTTACCTAAGGCTAAATAATATCCTACCTACGCTACTATTAAGTTAAAGTGACATAATACTCATATGCTAAATCAATTGAAACTGATGCAGTATAACTGGAAAAAGCTGACTGGAAAATATCACCTGAGCATATCTATGTAAAAAAAGAAGATATTTTACCTCACAATTTCCTCAGCTCAGCAGAGTAAGTTCTGTGTAAAAAGTTATACTTCAGTTGTTGCTCAGCTGCAGGTAAAAAAAAAAATGAAGAAATGAACAGCAGCCAATCAGCATCAGCAGTGCTGAGGTCATGAACTCTTTTACTGTGATCTCATGAGATTTCACTTAACTCTCATGAGATTTCATAGCAAACTTCCTTAAACTGAATAGGGAAATAAGATGAGTGTGCACATAAGCTCATATAAGCTCACTCCCTTAGCTGTCCCAGGACAGAAATACTGATTTGCTGCTTAGAAGTCCTTTACAATGGGATGTGGTTACTGAGGAATTTTTGAGGTAAAATATCTTTCTTTTTTACATAGAGAAGTTCAGGTGATATTTTCTAAACAGCTTTTTACATCTATGCTGCATCACTTTCAAGTGTTTCAACATTTGGGTATCATGGAATGGACCACACTCACAGGGGCCTATCTATCAAGCTCCAAAAGGAGCTTGACAGCCCGTGTTTCTGGCGAGTCTTCAGACTCACCAGAAACAGCAGTTATGAAGCAGCGGTCACAAAGACCGCTGCTCCATAACCCTGTCCGCCTGCTCTGAGCAGGCAGACAGGAATCGCAACAATTCAACCCGATCGAGTACGATCGGGTTGATTGACACCCCCTGCTGGCGGCCCATTGGCCATGAGTCTGCAGGGGGCGGCGTTGCACCAGCAGCTCTTGTGAGCTGCTGGTGCAACGTTAAATGCGGAGAGCATATTGCTCTCCGCATTCAACGATGTCTTGCGGACCTGATCCACACTGTTGGATCAGGTCTGCAAGACATTTCTTAAATATGCCTCACAGACTGAACTGGGTACACATCTTAAGCCACTGTTAACTCCACAGCTCTGAACACTGACAGACAGCTGCATAGTTCCCAGCAACCCAGGCAGTTTGCTTTTAAATATTATTGAGTATCTGCTGGCGAGTGCCTGTTTTTCTGTGTGTTGTGTTTATTATGTTTGTAATGCTTCCCTGCGGGCATGTCACCCAGGCTGTTCAGGGGTTAACTGCCTGGGTTGCTGGGAACTGTGCAGCTGTCTGTCAGTGTTCAGGGCTGTGGAGTTAACAGTGGCTTAGGATGTGTACCCGGTCCAATCTGTGAGTGCGGTCCATTCCTGTGTTTTCTATTTACATAGGGGAGATTACAAAAGCCTGTGTCACCCTGGGAGGTTCCCAGTTGGTTTGTATGAAAGTATATATTTTGTGGGTGCTAGTTTAGGGTCCCAGGAAGGGGGAGACCTTGACGTGGTCCTGGGCTTAATCCTTTGGAGCCAAATGTAACTGACTTCCCCCAGTTTTGCTTTTAAACATTACTGAGTATCTGCTGGCGAGTGCCAGGTTTTCTGTGTGTTGTGTTTATTATGTTTGTAATGCTTCCCTGTGGGCCTGTCACCCAGGCTGTTCAGGGGTTAACTGCCTGGGTTGCTGAGAACTGTGCAGCTGTCTGTCAGTGTTCAGGGCTGGGGAGTTAACAGTGGCTTAGGATGTGTACCCAGTCTAGTCTGTGAGTGCAGTCCATTCCTGTGTTTTATATATATCAACATTTTTTGTAATGTACTTTCATATACTGTAGTCAATTACATTGTATATTCCACACTCTCTATGCATAGGCACGCAGGTAAGCCTATGTCCACACTTTTGTCATTATTATTATTCCCCTTTTTTTCTTTCTTTCCTTCCTCCTTTTTGACTATTTTATATTCCCCTGTATACCTAATTTCTAGGGATGGGCGAATGTGTTTATATTCGAATTTGAATGTTAGAACGAATGTTATTGTAGAAATTCGATTTACATAATAGAATGTTGATAAGAACGAATATTCTTAAAAATTCGATTTTCGGATATTATTTACAGTTTTCAATGTCACATTCGAATTTGAATGTCACTTTCGAATTCGAATGTTACATTCGAATGTCACTTTCGAATTTGAATATTACATTTATAAAACACAATTGTAGACTAGAAACACTATTTCGAATTCGAATGTCACATTCAAATCGAATATCACATTCGAATTAGAATTTTACATTTATAAAACCCAGTATTAGACTAGAAATACTATTTCGAATTCGAATGTCACATTCGAATCGAATATCACATTCGAATCGAATATTACATTTAAAACACAGTATTAGACTAGAAATACAATTTCAAATTCGAATGTGACATTCAAATGTAGCATTCGAATTTGAATATTACATTTATTAAACAGTTGTAGACTAGAAATACTATTTCGAAATCGAATGTAACATTCAAATTCGAATATTACATTTAAAAAACACAGTATTAGACTAGAAATACTATTAGAAATTCAAATGTGACATTCGAATGTCACATTCAAATTTGAATATTACATTTCGAAATTGAATGAGTACATAGCTAAACATTCTATTATTCGAACGAATATTTTCAAATTTTAATGAAAAATTCGAAAACGAAAATTCGAAAATAGAATGTTAGAATGTTATATAAACATTCGAAATTTGATTCGAACGAACGAATGTATCAAAATTTGTTTTAAATTTAGAATTTTTAGAAACATTCGCCCATCCCTACTAATTTCCCATCTTTATTCATATGGATTCTATGTTGATATATAACTTTATGTCAGTATATGCTGTTAGTATTACCATATTTTTTTCTCCTGCCTGTAATCTTTTACTGACACTATCTGCCTCTCCTAAACCCCCATCATGATTTTTACGACACCCCTCCTCCCCCTGCATTCAGACCTCTGTAACACTTTTTAGCCTGTGTTTTAAGATATAATCTGTAAATTCCATCAAATTAGTCAGTATTGCTTCAGACTTGAAAAAAGAAGACACTCTTCCGAAAGCTTGTCATCTTATAAATGTATAGTTAGTCCAATAAAAAAAGTATCATTGCTCAATGCAATATTCTTGTTATATACATATATATATATATATATATATATATATATAGAGATAGATAGATAGATAGATAGATAGATATAGATATATACAGAACAGAAAATACAGGAAATATGTACACAAAATATAAAAAAAACACAATTTTCAGAACAAAATAGCTTCGTCAGGCAAAGTCTGTATTTAGTGTGACATCCCTTGGCACTAAGGACATCTTGAACTCTTTTGGGGAGACTGTCATAAAGTTTTCTGATGTAATCTGTAATCTTATGGTATATTATACCAGGCTTCTTTCAGCACTTCGCAGGGTTCTTCTTTAGATTTAGGTTGTCTTTTATTTATTTCTCTGTCCAAGTGATCCCATACTGCCTCTATAATATTCAGGTCTGGACTCTGTGGAGGCCCGACCATGACTCTCAGTGTTTTATCAGCTGTTTTTCTCTCCAAATATGATTCCACTGCATTAGCATTAGCAGTGTGCTTGGGATCGTTATCATGCTGAAATAAAAACAGTCATAATCAGGCGCTTTCCAGAAGGAATGGCATGATGAATTAAAACCTGTATATACTTTTCAGCACTCATGATCCCATCAATTCGAAACATTTTGCTAACACCACTGACAGAAATGCAGCCCAAAAACAAGGACAGACCCTCCATCATGTTTCACTGAAGGCCACAAGCACTCATTCTTCTAACTCTCTGCAACTCTTCTTCTCACATATTGTTAAAGATTGGACCCAAAAATTTCAAACATGGATTTGGAACTTTTCATTCCAATCGTTGTGAGCTTTAGCATATCTTAGCCTTTTTACCCTGTTCCCCTTCCAAAAAAGGGGTTTCTTGGCTGCTACCCTTCCACAAAGACAATTCCTGCTAAAACTTCTTCGGACTGTAGAAGGGTCAACTTGGTATCCCAATGAAGCTGCCATATGCTGAGCCAGGTCCTTGCTGGACTTCTTCCGTTCTCTCAAAGAAGAAACTCTGAGAAACTTCTCATCATATTTTGAAAGATTGTTTTTGGCCTTCCAGTCTTTTTTTGTCCTTGACCTCTCCTGATTCTTCAAATTTCTTTATAACAGCTTATTATACCACATCTTGAGTATCCAGTTTGTTTGCTGATTTCCCTTTGAGAGTGGCCTTGCTGATGCAAAAGTCTGCCAAATACTGTGATTTTTGACATTTTTAACGGAATGATGTGATTGAAAGTTGGTCTTATTAGCAAGCTTCCAATTAATTAAACTCATACCACATGTGTATAATGCTCAAGCATGTCTTGTACAAACCTGGTCTAATAGACCTTTTTCACAGCAGTCATTTTGACATGAAATAGTAGGACAAATGCCGGTGTTAGCAATGACATTAATTAGGGTTCCAATCCATTTAAGTTTACGAGAGCCAGGTTCCTCCTATTGCTCAGGTATAAGGGGAAGTCAAACTAAATACTTGCCACTTTAGCCTATAGAACAGTTTTTTCTGATTTTTTTTCTGTTTTTAATACTGCATTCAAATATCCTGTATTTTCTGGATGTATTTTAATAAAGAAACTGAGAAATTATTATATATGGTCATTATACCATTGCTAAAACAACAAATCTAATCGTGGCCTAAGACTTATAGTACTGTGTATATATATATATATATATATATATATATATATATACAGGTATATATATATATTCCATGCAAATAATTTGCACTCTCTGGGTTTAAACACTGCAAACAGGTTTATTCCGTGATGTTTCGGGGCGTTCACCCTTTCCTCAGGAAACCAAACTTAAGCAAGTGACAGTGAATTTAAACATAAAAATAACACCACCGCCTGGTGCACAACCAGTAGTCAATCACTATTAATTAGATGCATCTGCATACATTATACACATTTTAAAGCAGAAATCATTCATAAACACAGTGAAATGTAACATACAGTATTATATGGTAATTACCAGTGTACATCATCTAAAATTATATTAAATAATATCATCATTACCTGTGAATTAATATATAGGCCATGGGACTTATTACCCACTATCTCCAAACATCAATATCCTGCACACTTCACTACATATTAGAGGGCCAATGAATAATAAACACATGGGCCCCTAGTTATCAAGCCGTCAACCTCAAATACGCTGGAATTCCACAGCGTATTTGTGGCAAGGCTAATTCGCCTTAGTTATCAAGCCCTAGACACCGGCAAAAGTAAAATTTTGTGACGTAAGCTTCGATCCACCGGACTCAGTCCGACACAGATCGATGCTTACATCACTACAGATGTTCCGCACACAAGTTCGGCACAATCTGACTACTTTTGCTAGTTATCAAAAAACTAGCAGGTACGCTCTGCACTTTTCCGGCCCAGCGTACCTGGTTTTCAAACCGCCACCCTGGAGGTGGCGGATCCCATAGGAATCAATGGGAGTCTGACCATAGCGAAAGTTCATGTTCGCTGCTGCCAGACATCCCATTGATTCCTATGGGAGATGTCTACACCTAACACCCTAACATGTACCCCGAGTCTAAACACCCCTAATCTGTCCCCCCTATACCGCCGCAACTAAATAAAGTGTTTACCCCCTAAACCACCGCTCCCAGAGCCCACCGCAAGCTATAATAAATATGTTAACCCCTAAACCGCTGCTCCCAGTCCCCGCCGCAACTATAATATATGTATTAACCCCTAAACCGCCGCTCCCGGACCCCGCCGCCACCTATATTATACCTATTAACCCCTATCCTGCCCCCCTATACCGCCTCCACTATAATAAATTTATTAACCCCTATCCTGCCCCCCCTACACCATCACCACCTATAATAAAGTTATTAACCCCTATCCTGCCCCCCCTACACCGTCTCCACCTATAATAAATGTATTAACCCCTATCCTGCCCCCTCTACACCGCCGCCACTGTAATAAAATTATTAACCCCTAAACCTAAGTCTAACACTAACCCTAACACCCCCCTAACTTAAATATTAATTAAATAAATCTAAATAATATTTCTCTTATTAACTAAATTAATCCTATTTAAAACTAAATACTTACCTTTAAAATAAACCCTAATATAGCTACAATATAACTAATAATTATATTGTAGCTATCTTAGGATTTATTTTTATTTTACAGGCAACTTTCAATTTATTTTAACTAGGTACAATAGCTATTAAATAGTTATTAACTATTTAAAAGCTACCTAGTTAAAATAAAGAGAAATTAACCTGTAAAATAAAAACTAACCTAAGTTACAATTACACCTAACACTACACTATCATTAAATTAATTATTCTTATTTAAAACTAAATACTTACCTGTAAAATAAACCCTAAGATAGCTACAATGTAATTAATAATTACATTGTAGCTATTTTAGGATTTATATTTATTTTACAGGTAACTTTGTATTTATTTTAGCTAGTTAGAATAGTTATTAAATAGTTATTAACTATTTAATAACTACCTAGCTAAAGAAATACAAAATTACCTGTAAAATAAATCGTAACCTAAGTTACAATTAAACCTAACACTACACTATCATTAAATTAATTAAATATATTACCTACAAATAACTACAATTAAATACAATTAAATAAACTAACTAAAGTACAAAAAATAAAAAAGCTAAGTTAAAAAAAATAAGTTGCAAACATTTAAAAAATATTACAACAATTTTAAGCTACTTACACCTAATCTAAGCCCCCTAATAAAATAACAAAGCCCCCCAAAATAAAAAAATTCCCTACCCTATTCTACATTAAAAAGTTACCAGCTCTATTACCTTACCAGCCCTTAAAAGGGCCTTTTGCGGGGCATGCCCCAAAGAAAACAGCTCTTTTGCCTGTAAAATAAAAATGCAAACCCCCCCAACATTAAAACCCACCACCCACATACCCCTAATCTAACCCAAACCCCCCTTAAATAAACCTAACACTACCCCCTGATGATCATCCTACCATGAGCCGTCTTCAGCCAGCCGACCACTGATGGAACCGAAGAGGAGATCCGGAGCAGCAGAAGTCATCATCCAAGGGGCGCTGAAGAAGTTTTCCATCCGATTGAAGTCAACATCCAGGCGGCGCTGAAGTAGTCTTCCATCCGATAGAAGTCTTCATCCATGCGGCGTCTTCAATCTTCGTCCATCCGGAGCGGAGCGGAGCCATCTTCAGACGAGCCGACGCGGAGCCATCCTCTTCTTCCCGACGACTAACGACGAATGAAGGTTCCTTTAAGGGACATCATCCAAGATGGCGTCCCTTCAATTCCGATTGGCTGATAGGATTCTATCAGCCAATCGGAATTAAGGTAGGACAAATCTGATTGGCTGATTGAATCAGCCAATCAGATTGAAGTTCAATCCGATTGGCTGATCCAATCAGCCAATCAGATTGAGCTCACATTCTATTGGCTGATCGGAACAGCCAATAGAATGCGAGCTCAATCTGATTGGCTGATTGGATCAGCCAATCGGATTGAACTTCAATCTGATTGGCTGATTCAATCAGCCAATCAGATTTTTCCTACCTTAATTCCGATTGGCTGATAGAATCCTATCAGCCAATCGGAATTGAAGGGACGCCATCTTGGATGACGTCCCTTAAAGGAACCTTAATTCGTCGTTAGTCATCAGGAAGAAGAGGATGGCTCCGCGTCGGCTCATCTGAAGATGGCTCCGCTCCGGATGGATGAAGATTGAAGATGCCGCTTGGATGAAGACTTCTATCGGATGGAAGACTTCTTCAGTGCCGCCTGGATGTTGACTTCAATCGCATGGAAGACTTCTTCAGTGCCCCTTGGATGATGACTTCTGCCGCTCCGGATCTCCTCTTCGGTTCCATCGGTGGTCGGCTGGCTGAAGACGGCTCAAGGTAGGATGATCTTCAGGGGGGTAGTGTTAGGTTTATTTAAGGGGGGTTTGGGTTAGATTAGGGGTATGTGGGTGGTGGGTTTTAATGTTGGGGGGGTTGTATTTTTATTTTACAGGCAAAAGAGCTGTTTTCTTTGGGTCATGCCCCACAAAAGGCCCTTTTAAAGGGACATAATACTCATATGCTAAATCACTTGAAACTGATGCAGTATAACTGTAAAAAACTGACAGGAAAATATCACCTGAGCATCTCTATGTAAAAAAGGAAGATATTTTACCTCACAATCTCCTCAGCTCAGCAGAGTAAGTTCTGTGTAAAAATTTATACTCAGCTGCTCCCAGCTGCAGGTAAAAATAAAAAAAAATGAAGAAATGAACAGCAGCCAATCAGCATCAGCAGTGCTGAGGTCATAAACTCTTACTGTGATCTCATGAGATTTGACTTAACTCTCATGAGATTTCATAGTAAGCTTCCTTTACCTGATTGGTGAAATAATATGAGAGTTCACAAGGCTCATCCCCTAAGCTGTCCTAGGACAGACATACTAAAATGCTGCTTAGAAATCCTTTACAATGGGAGGTGACTACTGAGGAACTTTTGAGGTAAAATATCTTTCTTTTTTACATAGAGATGTTCAGGTGATATTTTCTAGTCAGCTTTTTACAGCTATGCTGCATCACTTTCAAGTGTTTAAACATTTGGGTATTATGGCCCTTTAAGGGCTGGTAAGGTAATAGAGCTGGTAACTTTTTAATGTAGAATAGGGTAGGGAATTTTTTTATTTTGGGGGGCTTTGTTATTTTATTAGGGGGCTTAGATTAGGTGTAAGTAGCTTAAAATTGTTGTAATATTTTATTTTATTTTATTTTTTTTAATATTTTTTTATTGAGGCAAAATTTGGCATACAAACAAGATATGTAAAACATTTCACAAGTGCCATCACAATAACACAGTATAAGATTCATCATACAGTTGAAAGACTATAAGCGTCATCAGTAATATCCACTAACAAAACAACAAGGTAACTAATGTTGAAAAAGCTTTTCAGAGGCACAATACAATCATGCCCATAATGGTTTAAGCCTCCTCTCTTGTTTAAAAGGGCCACTCTTGGACCCCTGGCTAAGTGAGAATTTTACCATCATGGGAGGCTACCTGTTAAATAGGAGATCACTCATGGATCTTGTTTTGTTTACCTCAGATTTTTTAAGATTATTATTCTATATTAACACACTGTTAGGGATTATATCAAAAGAAAAACATGCAAATAGAACCAGGATTAATCCCTTCTAACTGTCATTAAAGACAATATATCCATGGGAAGATGAGTGCTGTAATAATGTGCTAAGAGATATATTCGTAAAGAAGGTAGTGAAGATGCGGTACAAGTAAAAGAGAGACCGCACGGTTAACTCTCCTAAACAAGGAGATATATTATGTGGGGGGGGGGGGGGGGGGGGGGAGGAGGTGGTAGCCTGGGTATAGTGAGTCTAGTAAATTAGGCTGCATACTTATAATATAGAGTAAACATGCCTCAGGGTGGCTTAGCATCCTAGCTATATGAAAAGAAGCATATATGGGTTAACAATAAATGCTTAACAGAGAACCAGTACGTATTGGTACAATGCCATATCTAAAATATCAGAGGAAAAAGGTCTAACTGTATGGGTCTGAC